>NC_086323.1:15500508-15505508 GCF_036172605.1 Pelobates fuscus | reverse complement strand
TCAAGAAAGCCAGAGCCTGAGGCATGCTTTGCCCGCAGTCAAAGATGCTGACATCATAAATAGGGATCCAAAACTTTTTCTTTTTTTCGCAACAGCTTGGTGCTTAGAACCTCTTGGATCTCTGTTTAAGAAGTTTCTTCTACTTTTGTACAAGTTTAGCACAGCCAGTGTAAACTGGGCCTGAAAAAGTTGAGTGAAACTCATGGTCGTTCCTCTCCACGGAAATCTTTAGTAAAAGGCGAAAGATTTATTCGATCTGAAGAGAAACCAGAGTATAAAGTCCATCCATCTGACAGCAGGCAAGGTGTGGAACCTGCCTTTCACACGTATGGTGAGCAACCCTAAATTAAGCTTTAACTTGGAGAATCTGCCATAAATATTAATGACCCCACTAAATATGTAAAAAAAGAAAAAAATATATATATTTTTTTTTTTTAGCTTGTATCATGTTAACAGCAAAGGGAAGAGGAGCACAGCTGCTTGCAGTGCAACATGGGTATTCAAATGAGGCATGCCCACTGCTGACACGCCCCTAAATGCATGCTTGGTCTCTCGGCAGAGCCCCCCAGCTGTCAAGAATGCCAGAGCCTGAGGCATGCTTTGCCCGCAGTCAAAGATGCTGACATCATAAATAGGGATCCAAAACTTTTTCTTTTTTTCGCAACAGCTTAGTGCTTAGAACCTCTTGGATCTCTGTTTAAGAAGTTTCTTCTACTTTTGTACAAGTTTAGCACAGCCAGTGTAAACTGGGCCTGAAAAAATTGAGTGAAACTCGTGTTCGTTCCTCTCCACGGAAATCTTTAGTAAAAGGCGAAAGATTTATTCGATCTGAAGAGAAACCAGAGTATAAAGTCCATCCATCTGACAGCAGGCAAGGTGCGGAACCTGCCTTTTACACGTATGGTGAGCAACCCTACATTAAGCTGTAACTTGGAGAATCTGCCATAAATATTAATGACCCCACTAAATATGTAAAAAAAGAAAAAATATCTGTTTTTTTTTTTAAGCTTGTATCATATTAACAGCAAAGGGAAGAGGAGCACAGCTGCTTGCAGTGCAACATGGGTATTCAAATGAGGCATGCCCACTGCTGACACGCCCCTAAATGCATGCTTGGTCTCTCGGCAGAGCCCTGCAGCTGTCAAGAATGCCAGAGCCTGAGGCATGCTTTGCCCGCAGTCAAAGATGCTGACATCATAAATAGGAAACCAAAACTTTTTCTTTTTTTCGCAACAGCTTGGTGCTTAGAACCTCTTGGATCTCTGTTTAAGAAGTTTCTTCTACTTTTGTACAAGTTTAGCACAGCCAGTGTAAACTGGGCCTGAAAAAATTGAGTGAAACTCGTGTTCGTTCCTCTCCACGGAAATCTTTAGTAAAAGGCGAAAGATTTATTCGATCTGAAGAGAAACCAGAGTATAAAGTCCATCCATCTGACAGCAGGCAAGGTGTGGAACCTGCCTTTCACACGTATGGTGAGCAACCCTACATTAAGCTTTAACTTGGAGAATCTGCCATTAATATTAATGACCCCACTAAATATGTAAAAAAAGACAAAATATCTGGTGTTTTTTTACTTTTGTATCATATTAACAGCAAAGGGAAGAGGAGCACAGCTGCTTGCAGTGCAACATGGGTATTCAAATGAGGCATGCCCACTGCTGACACGCCCGTAAATGCATGCTTGGTCTCTCGGCAGAGCCCTGCAGCTGTCAAGAATGCCAGAGCCTGAGGCATGCTTTGCCCGCAGTCAAAGATGCTGACATCATAAATAGGGAACCAAAACTTTTTCTTTTTTTCGCAACAGCTTGGTGCTTAGAACCTCTTGGATCTCTGTTTAAGAAGTTTCTTCTACTTTTGTACAAGTTTAGCACAGCCAGTGTAAACTGGGCCTGAAAAAAATTGAGTGAAACTCGTGTTCGTTCCTCTCCACGGAAATCTTTAGTAAAAGGCGAAAGATTTATTCGATCTGAAGAGAAACCAGAGTATAAAGTCCATCCATCTGACAGCAGGCAAGGTGCGGAACCTGCCTTTTACACGTATGGTGAGCAACCCTACATTAAACTGTAACTTGGAGAATCTGCCATAAATATTAATGACCCCACTAAATATGTAAAAAAATACAAAATCTCTGGTGTTTTTTTACGCTTGTATCATATTAACAGCAAAGGGAAGAGGAGCACAGCTGCTTGCAGTGCAACATGGGTATTCAAATGAGGCATGCCCACTGCTGACACGCCCCTAAATGCATGCTTGGTCTCTCGGCAGAGCCCTGCAGCTGTCAAGAATGCCAGAGCCTGAGGCATGCTTTGCCCGCAGTCAAAGATGCTGACATCATAAATAGGGAACCAAAACTTTTTCTTTTTTTCACAACAGCTTGGTGCTTAGAACCTCTTGGATCTCTGTTTAAGAAGTTTCTTCTACTTTTGTACAAGTTTAGCACAGCCAGTGTAAACTGGGCCTGAAAAAATTGAGTGAAACTCGTGTTCGTTCCTCTCCACGGAAATCTTTAGTAAAAGGCGAAAGATTTATTCGATCTGAAGAGAAACCAGAGTATAAAGTCCATCCATCTGACAGCAGGCAAGGTGTGGAACCTGCCTTTCACACATATGGTGAGCAACCCTACATTAAGCTTTAACTTGGAGAATCTGCCATTAATATTAATGACCCCACTAAATATGTAAAAAAAGACAAAATATCTGGTGTTTTTTTACTTTTGTATCATATTAACAGCAAAGGGAAGAGGAGCACAGCTGCTTGCAGTGCAACATGGGTATTCAAATGAGGCATGCCCACTGCTGACACACCCCTAAATGCATGCTTGGTCTCTCGGCAGAGCCCTGCAGCTGTCAAGAATGCCAGAGCCTGAGGCATGCTTTGCCCGCAGTCAAAGATGCTGACATCATAAATAGGGAACCAAAACTTTTTCTTTTTTTCCGCAACAGCTTGGTGCTTAGAACCTCTAAGATCTCTGTTTAAGAAGCTTCTTCTACTTTTGTACAAGTTTAGCACAGCCAGTGTAAACTGGGCCTGAAAAAATTGAGTGAAACTCGTGTTCGTTCCTCTCCACGGAAATCTTTAGTAAAAGGCGAAAGATTTATTCGATCTGAAGAGAAACCAGAGTATAAAGTCCATCCATCTGACAGCAGGCAAGGTGTGGAACCTGCCTTTCACACGTATGGTGAGCAACCCTACATTAAGCTTTAACTTGGAGAATCTGCCATAAATATTAATGACCCCACTAAATATGTAAAAAAATACAAAATATCTGGTGTTTTTTTAAGCTTGTATCATGTTAACAGCAAAGGGAAGAGGAGCACAGCTGCTTGCAGTGCAACATGGGTATTCAAATGAGGCATGCCCACTGCTGACACGCCCCTAAATGCATGCTTGGTCTCTCGGCAGAGCCCCGCAGCTGTCAAGAATGCCAGAGCCTGAGGCATGCTTTGCCCGCAGTCAAAGATGCTGACATCATAAATAGGGAACCAAAACTTTTTCTTTTTTTCGCAACAGCTTGGTGCTTAGAACCTCTTGGATCTCTGTTTAAGAAGTTTCTTCTACTTTTGTACAAGTTTAGCACAGCCAGTGTAAACTGGGCCTGAAAAAATTGAGTGAAGCTCGTGGTCGTTCCTCTCCACGGAAATCTTTAGTAAAAGGCGAAAGATTTATTCGATCTGAAGAAAAACCAGAGTATAAAATCCATCCATCTGACAGCAGGCAAGGTGTGGAACCTGCCTTTTACACGTATGGTGAGCAACCCTACATTAAGCTGTAACTTGGAGAATCTGCCATAAATATTAATGACCCCACTAAATATGTAAAAAAAGAAAAAATCTGTGTTTTTTTAAGCTTGTATCATATTAACAGCAAAGGGAAGAGGAGCACAGCTGCTTGCAGTGCAACATGGGTATTCAAATGAGGCATGCCCACTGCTGACACGCCCCTAAATGCATGCTTGGTCTCTCGGCAGAGCCCTGCAGCTGTCAAGAAAGCCAGAGCCTGAGGCATGCTTTGCCCGCAGTCAAAGATGCTGACATCATAAATAGGGATCCAAAACTTTTTCTTTTTTTCGCAACAGCTTGGTGCTTAGAACCTCTTGGATCTCTGTTTAAGAAGTTTCTTCTACTTTTGTACAAGTTTAGCACAGCCAGCGTAAACTGGGCCTGAAAAAATTGAGTGAAACTCATGGTCGTTCCTCTCCACGGAAATCTTTAGTAAAAGGCGAAAGATTTATTCGATCTGAAGAGAAACCAGAGTATAAAGTCCATCCATCTGACAGCAGGCAAGGTGTGGAACCTGCCTTTCACACGTATGGTGAGCAACACTAAATTAAGCTTTAACTTGGAGAATCTGCCATAAATATTAATGACCCCACTAAATATGTAAAAAAAGAAAAAAATATCTTTTTTTTTTTTTTTTTTAGCTTGTATCATGTTAACAGCAAAGGGAAGAGGAGCACAGCTGCTTGCAGTGCAACATGGGTATTCAAATGAGGCATGCCCACTGCTGACACGCCCCTAAATGCATGCTTGGTCTCTCGGCAGAGCCCCCCAGCTGTCAAGAATGCCAGAGCCTGAGGCATGCTTTGCCCGCAGTCAAAGATGCTGACATCATAAATAGGGATCCAAAACTTTTTCTTTTTTTCGCAACAGCTTGGTGCTTAGAACCTCTTGGATCTCTGTTTAAGAAGTTTCTTCTACTTTTGTACAAGTTTAGCACAGCCAGTGTAAACTGGGCCTGAAAAAATTGAGTGAAACTCGTGTTCGTTCCACTCCACGGAAATCTTTAGTAAAAGGCGAAAGATTTATTCGATCTGAAGAGAAACCAGAGTATAAAGTCCATCCATCTGACAGCAGGCAAGGTGCGGAACCTGCCTTTTACACGTATGGTGAGCAACCCTACATTAAGCTGTAACTTGGAGAATCTGCCATAAATATTAATGACCCCACTAAATATGTAAAAAAAGACAAAATATCTGGTGTTTTTTTACTTTTGTATCATAT
>NC_086323.1:15478008-15493008 GCF_036172605.1 Pelobates fuscus | reverse complement strand
GGCAGAGCCCTGCAGCTGTCAAGAATGCCAGAGCCTGAAGCATGCTTTGCCCGCAGTCAAAGATGCTGACATCATAAATAGGGATCCAAAACTTTTTCTTTTTTTTGCAACAGCTTGGTGCTTAGAACCTCTTGGATCTCTGTTTAAGAAGTTTCTTCTACTTTTGTACAAGTTTAGCACAGCCAGTGTAAACTGGGCCTGAAAAAATTGAGTGAAACTCATGGTCGTTCCTCTCCACAGAAATCTTTAGTAAAAGGCGAAAGATTTATTCGATCTGAAGAGAAACCAGAGTATAAAGTCCATACATCTGACAGCAGGCAAGGTGTGGAACCTGCCTTTCACACGTATGGTGAGCAACCCTACATTAAGCTTTAACTTGGAGAATCTGCCATAAATATTAATGACCCCACTAAATATGTAAAAAAAGAAAAAAAATATCTTTTTTTTTTTTTTTTTAGCTTGTATCATGTTAACAGCAAAGGGAAGAGGAGCACAGCTGCTTGCAGTGCAACATGGGTATTCAAATGAGGCATGCCCACTGCTGACACGCCCCTAAATGCATGCTTGGTCTCTCGGCAGAGCCCCGCAGCTGTCAAGAATGCCAGAGCCTGAGGCATGCTTTGCCCGCAGTCAAAGATGCTGACATCATAAATAGGGAACCAAAACTTTTTCTTTTTTTCGCAACAGCTTGGTGCTTAGAACTTCTTGGATCTCTGTTTAAGACGTTTCTTCTACTTTTGTACAAGTTTAGCACAGCCAGTGTAAACTGGGCCTGAAAAAATTGAGTGAAACTCGTGGTCGTTCCTCTCCACGGAAATCTTTAGTAAAAGGCGAAAGATTTATTCAATCTGAAGAGAAACCAGAGTATAAAATCCATCCATCTGACAGCAGGCAAGGTGCGGAACCTGCCTTTTACACGTATGGTGAGCAACCCTACATTAAGCTGTAACTTGGAGAATCTGCCATAAATATTAATGACCCCACTAAATATGTAAAAAAAGAAAAAATATCTGTTTTTTTTTTTTAAGATTGTATCATATTAACAGCAAAGGGAAGAGGAGCACAGCTGCTTGCAGTGCAACATGGGTATTCAAATGAGGCATGCCCACTGCTGACACGCCCCTAAATGCATGCTTGGTCTCTCGGCAGAGCCCTGCAGCTGTCAAGAATGCCAGAGCCTGAGGCATGCTTTGCCCGCAGTCAAAGATGCTGACATCATAAATAGGGAACGAAAACTTTTTCTTTTTTTCGCAACAGCTTGGTGCTTAGAACCTCTTGGATCTCTGTTTAAGAAGTTTCTTCTACTTTTGTACAAGTTTAGCACAGCCAGTGTAAACTGGGCCTGAAAAAATTGAGTGAAACTCGTGTTCGTTCCTCTCCACGGAAATCTTTAGTAAAAGGCGAAAGATTTATTCGATCTGAAGAGAAACCAGAGTATAAAGTCCATCCATCTGACAGCAGGCAAGGTGTGGAACCTGCCTTTTACACGTATGGTGAGCAACCCTACATTAAGCTGTAACTTGGAGAATCTGCCATAAATATTAACGACCCCACTAAATATGTAAAAAAAGACAAAATATCTGGTGTTTTTTTAAGCTTGTATCATATTAACAGCAAAGGGAAGAGGAGCACAGCTGCTTGCAGTGCAACATGGGTATTCAAATGAGGCATGCCCACTGCTGACACGCCCCTAAATGCATGCTTGGTCTCTCGGCAGAGCCCTGCAGCTGTCAAGAATGCCAGAGCCTGAAGCATGCTTTGCCCGCAGTCAAAGATGCTGACATCATAAATAGGGATCCAAAACTTTTTCTTTTTTTTGCAACAGCTTGGTGTTTAGAACCTCTTGGATCTCTGTTTAAGAAGTTTCTTCTACTTTTGTACAAGTTTAGCACAGCCAGTGTAAACTGGGCCTGAAAAAATTGAGTGAAACTCATGGTCGTTCCTCTCTACAGAAATCTTTAGTAAAAGGCGAAAGATTTATTCGATTTGAAGAGAAACCAGAGTATAAAATCCATCCATCTGACAGCAGGCAAGGTGCGGAACCTGCCTTTTACACGTATGGTGAGCAACCTTACATTATGCTGTAACTTGGAGAATCTGCCATAAATATTAATGACCCCACTAAATATGTAAAAAAAGAAAAAATATCTGTTTTTTTTTTTAAGCTTGTATCATATTAACAGCAAAGGGAAGAGGAGCACAGCTGCTTGCAGTGCAACATGGGTATTCAAATGAGGCATGCCCACTGCTGACACGCCCCTAAATGCATGCTTGGTCTCTCGGCAGAGCCCTGCAGCTGTCAAGAATGCCAGAGCCTGAGACATGCTTTGCCCGCAGTCAAAGATGCTGACATCATAAATAGGGAGCCAAAACTTTTTCTTTTTTTTGCAAGAACTTGGTGCTTAGATCCTCTTGGATCTCTGTTTAAGAAGTTTCTTCTACTTTTGTACAAGTTTAGCACAGCCAGTGTAAACTGGGCATGAAAAAATTGAGTGAAACTCATGGTCGTTCCTCTCCACGGAAATCTTTAGTAAAAGGCGAAAGATTTATTCAATCTGAAGAGAAACCAGAGTATAAAGTCCATCCATCTGACAGCAGGCAAGGTGCGGAACCTGCCTTTTACACGTATGGTGAGCAACCCTACATTAAACTGTAACTTGGAGAATCTGCCATAAATATTAATGACCCCACTAAATATGTAAAAAAAGACAAAATATCTGGTGTTTTTTTTAAGCTTGTATCATATTAACAGCAAAGGGAAGAGGAGCACAGCTGCTTGCAGTGCAACATGGGTATTCAAATGAGGCATGCCCACTGCTGACACACCCCTAAATGCATGCTTGGTCTCTCGGCAGAGCCCTGCAGCTGTCAAGAATGCCAGAGCCTGAGGCATGCTTTGCCCGCAGTCAAAGATGCTGACATCATAAATAGGGAACCAAAACTTTTTCTTTTTTTCGCAACAGCTTGGTGCTTAGAACCTCTTGGATCTCTGTTTAAGAAGTTTCTTCTACTTTTGTACAAGTTTAGCACAGCCAGTGTAAACTGGGCCTGAAAAAATTGAGTGAAACTCGTGGTCATTCCTCTCGACGGAAATCTTTAGTAAAAGACGAAAGATTTATTCAATCTGAAGAGAAACCAGAGTATAAAGTCCATCCATCTGACAGCAGGCAAGGTGCGGAACCTGCCTTTTACACGTATGGTGAGCAACCCTACATTAAGCTGTATCTTGGAGAATCTGCCATAAATATTAATGGCCCCACTAAATATGTAAAAAAAGACAAAATATCTGGTGTTTTTTTAAGCTTGTATCATATTAACAGCAAAGGGAAGAGGAGCACAGCTGCTTGCAGTGCAACATGGGTATTCAAATGAGGCATGCCCACTGCTGACACGCCCCTAAATGCATGCTTGGTCTCTCGGCAGAGCCCTGCAGCTGTCAAGAATGCCAGAGCCTGAGGCATGCTTTGCCCGCAGTCAAAGATGCTGACATCATAAATAGGGATCCAAAACTTTTTCTTTTTTTCGCAACAGCTTGGTGCTTAGAACCTCTTCGATCTCTGTTTAAGACGTTTCTTCTACTTTTGTACCAGTTTAGCACAGCCAGTGTAAACTTGGCCTGAAAAAATTGAGTGAAACTCGTGGTCGTTCCTCTCCACGGAAATCTTTAGTAAAAGGCGAAAGATTTATTCGATCTGAAGAGAAACCAGAGTATAAAATCCATCCATCTGACAGCAGGCAAGGTGCGGAACCTGCCTTTTACACGTATGGTGAGCAACCCTACATTAAACTGTAACTTGGAGAATCTGCCATAAATATTAATGACCCCACTAAATATGTAAAAAAAGACAAAATATCTGGTGTTTTTTTTAAGCTTGTATCATATTAACAGCAAAGGGAAGAGGAGCACAGCTGCTTGCAGTGCAACATGGGTATTCAAATGAGGCATGCCCACTGCTGACACACCCCTAAATGCATGCTTGGTCTCTCGGCAGAGCCCTGCAGCTGTCAAGAATGCCAGAGCCTGAGGCATGCTTTGCCCGCAGTCAAAGATGCTGACATCATAAATAGGGAACCAAAACTTTTTCTTTTTTTCGCAACAGCTTGGTGCTTAGAACCTCTTGGATCTCTGTTTAAGAAGTTTCTTCTACTTTTGTACAAGTTTAGCACAGCCAGTGTAAACTGGGCCTGAAAAAATTGAGTGAAACTCGTGGTCATTCCTCTCCACGGAAATCTTTAGTAAAAGGCGAAAGATTTATTCAATCTGAAGAGAAACCAGAGTATAAAGTCCATCCATCTGACAGCAGGCAAGGTGCGGAACCTGCCTTTTACACGTATGGTGAGCAACCCTACATTAAGCTGTAACTTGGAGAATCTGCCATAAATATTAATGACCCCACTAAATATGTAAAAGAAGACAAAATATCTGGTGTTTTTTTACGCTTGTATCATATTAACAGCAAAGGGAAGAGGAGCACAGCTGCTTGCAGTGCAACATGGGTATTCAAATGAGGCATGCCCACTGCTGACACACCCCTAAATGCATGCTTGGTCTCTCGGCAGAGCCCTGCAGTTGTCAAGAATGCCTGAGCCTGAGGCATGCTTTGCCCGCAGTCAAAGATGCTGACATCATAAATAGGGAACCAAAACTTTTTCTTTTTTTCGCAACAGCTTGGTGCTTAGAACCTCTTGGATCTCTGTTTAAGAAGTTTCTTCTACTTTTGTACAAGTTTAGCACAGCCAGTGTAAACTGGGCCTGAAAAAATTGAGTGAAACTCGTGGTCATTCCTCTCCACGGAAATCTTTAGTAAAAGGCGAAAGATTTATTCAATCTGAAGAGAAACCAGAGTATAAAGTCCATCCATCTGACAGCAGGCAAGGTGCGGAACCTGCCTTTTACACGTATGGTGAGCAACCCTACATTAAGCTGTAACTTGGAGAATCTGCCATAAATATTAATGGCCCCACTAAATATGTAAAAAAAGACAAAATATCTGGTGTTTTTTTAAGCTTGTATCATATTAACAGCAAAGGGAAGAGGAGCACAGCTGCTTGCAGTGCAACATGGGTATTCAAATGAGGCATGCCCACTGCTGACACGCCCCTAAATGCATGCTTGGTCTCTCGGCAGAGCCCTGCAGCTGTCAAGAATGCCAGAGCCTGAGGCATGCTTTGCCCGCAGTCAAAGATGCTGACATCATAAATAGGGATCCAAAACTTTTTCTTTTTTTCGCAACAGCTTGGTGCTTAGAACCTCTTCGATCTCTGTTTAAGACGTTTCTTCTACTTTTGTACCAGTTTAGCACAGCCAGTGTAAACTTGGCCTGAAAAAATTGAGTGAAACTCGTGGTCGTTCCTCTCCACGGAAATCTTTAGTAAAAGGCGAAAGATTTATTCGATCTGAAGAGAAACCAGAGTATAAAATCCATCCATCTGACAGCAGGCAAGGTGCGGAACCTGCCTTTTACACGTATGGTGAGCAACCCTACATTAAACTGTAACTTGGAGAATCTGCCATAAATATTAATGACCCCACTAAATATGTAAAAAAAGACAAAATATCTGGTGTTTTTTTTAAGCTTGTATCATATTAACAGCAAAGGGAAGAGGAGCACAGCTGCTTGCAGTGCAACATGGGTATTCAAATGAGGCATGCCCACTGCTGACACGCCCCTAAATGCATGCTTGGTCTCTCGGCAGAGCCCTGCAGCTGTCAAGAATGCCAGAGCCTGAGGCATGCTTTGCCCGCAGTCAAAGATGCTGACATCATAAATAGGGAACGAAAACTTTTTCTTTTTTTCGCAACAGCTTGGTGCTTAGAACCTCTTGGATCTCTGTTTAAGAAGTTTCTTCTACTTTTGTACAAGTTTAGCACAGCCAGTGTAAACTGGGCCTGAAAAAATTGAGTGAAACTCGTGTTCGTTCCTCTCCACGGAAATCTTTAGTAAAAGGCGAAAGATTTATTCGATCTGAAGAGAAACCAGAGTATAAAGTCCATCCATCTGACAGCAGGCAAGGTGTGGAACCTGCCTTTTACACGTATGGTGAGCAACCCTACATTAAGCTGTAACTTGGAGAATCTGCCATAAATATTAACGACCCCACTAAATATGTAAAAAAAAGACAAAATATCTGGTGTTTTTTTAAGCTTGTATCATATTAACAGCAAAGGGAAGAGGAGCACAGCTGCTTGCAGTGCAACATGGGTATTCAAATGAGGCATGCCCACTGCTGACACGCCCCTAAATGCATGCTTGGTCTCTCGGCAGAGCCCTGCAGCTGTCAAGAATGCCAGAGCCTGAAGCATGCTTTGCCCGCAGTCAAAGATGCTGACATCATAAATAGGGATCCAAAACTTTTTCTTTTTTTTGCAACAGCTTGGTGCTTAGAACCTCTTGGATCTCTGTTTAAGAAGTTTCTTCTACTTTTGTACAAGTTTAGCACAGCCAGTGTAAACTGGGCCTGAAAAAATTGAGTGAAACTCATGGTCGTTCCTCTCCACAGAAATCTTTAGTAAAAGGCGAAAGATTTATTCGATTTGAAGAGAAACCAGAGTATAAAATCCATCCATCTGACAGCAGGCAAGGTGCGGAACCTGCCTTTTACACGTATGGTGAGCAACCTTACATTATGCTGTAACTTGGAGAATCTGCCATAAATATTAATGACCCCACTAAATATGTAAAAAAAGAAAAAATATCTGTTTTTTTTTTTAAGCTTGTATCATATTAACAGCAAAGGGAAGAGGAGCACAGCTGCTTGCAGTGCAACATGGGTATTCAAATGAGGCATGCCCACTGCTGACACGCCCCTAAATGCATGCTTGGTCTCTCGGCAGAGCCCTGCAGCTGTCAAGAATGCCAGAGCCTGAGACATGCTTTGCCCGCAGTCAAAGATGCTGACATCATAAATAGGGAGCCAAAACTTTTTCTTTTTTTTGCAAGAACTTGGTGCTTAGATCCTCTTGGATCTCTGTTTAAGAAGTTTCTTCTACTTTTGTACAAGTTTAGCACAGCCAGTGTAAACTGGGCCTGAAAAAATTGAGTGAAACTCATGGTCGTTCCTCTCCACGGAAATCTTTAGTAAAAGGCGAAAGATTTATTCAATCTGAAGAGAAACCAGAGTATAAAGTCCATCCATCTGACAGCAGGCAAGGTGCGGAACCTGCCTTTTACACGTATGGTGAGCAACCCTACATTAAACTGTAACTTGGAGAATCTGCCATAAATATTAATGACCCCACTAAATATGTAAAAAAAGACAAAATATCTGGTGTTTTTTTTAAGCTTGTATCATATTAACAGCAAAGGGAAGAGGAGCACAGCTGCTTGCAGTGCAACATGGGTATTCAAATGAGCATGCCCACTGCTGACACACCCCTAAATGCATGCTTGGTCTCTCGGCAGAGCCCTGCAGCTGTCAAGAATGCCAGAGCCTGAGGCATGCTTTGCCCGCAGTCAAAGATGCTGACATCATAAATAGGGAACCAAAACTTTTTCTTTTTTTCGCAACAGCTTGGTGCTTAGAACCTCTTGGATCTCTGTTTAAGAAGTTTCTTCTACTTTTGTACAAGTTTAGCACAGCCAGTGTAAACTGGGCCTGAAAAAATTGAGTGAAACTCGTGGTCATTCCTCTCCACGGAAATCTTTAGTAAAAGACGAAAGATTTATTCAATCTGAAGAGAAACCAGAGTATAAAGTCCATCCATCTGACAGCAGGCAAGGTGCGGAACCTGCCTTTTACACGTATGGTGAGCAACCCTACATTAAGCTGTATCTTGGAGAATCTGCCATAAATATTAATGGCCCCACTAAATATGTAAAAAAAGACAAAATATCTGGTGTTTTTTTAAGCTTGTATCATATTAACAGCAAAGGGAAGAGGAGCACAGCTGCTTGCAGTGCAACATGGGTATTCAAATGAGGCATGCCCACTGCTGACACGCCCCTAAATGCATGCTTGGTCTCTCGGCAGAGCCCTGCAGCTGTCAAGAATGCCAGAGCCTGAGGCATGCTTTGCCCGCAGTCAAAGATGCTGACATCATAAATAGGGATCCAAAACTTTTTCTTTTTTTCGCAACAGCTTGGTGCTTAGAACCTCTTCGATCTCTGTTTAAGACGTTTCTTCTACTTTTGTACCAGTTTAGCACAGCCAGTGTAAACTTGGCCTGAAAAAATTGAGTGAAACTCGTGGTCGTTCCTCTCCACGGAAATCTTTAGTAAAAGGCGAAAGATTTATTCGATCTGAAGAGAAACCAGAGTATAAAATCCATCCATCTGACAGCAGGCAAGGTGCGGAACCTGCCTTTTACACGTATGGTGAGCAACCCTACATTAAACTGTAACTTGGAGAATCTGCCATAAATATTAATGACCCCACTAAATATGTAAAAAAAGACAAAATATCTGGTGTTTTTTTTAAGCTTGTATCATATTAACAGCAAAGGGAAGAGGAGCACAGCTGCTTGCAGTGCAACATGGGTATTCAAATGAGGCATGCCCACTGCTGACACACCCCTAAATGCATGCTTGGTCTCTCGGCAGAGCCCTGCAGCTGTCAAGAATGCCAGAGCCTGAGGCATGCTTTGCCCGCAGTCAAAGATGCTGACATCATAAATAGGGAACCAAAACTTTTTCTTTTTTTCGCAACAGCTTGGTGCTTAGAACCTCTTGGATCTCTGTTTAAGAAGTTTCTTCTACTTTTGTACAAGTTTAGCACAGCCAGTGTAAACTGGGCCTGAAAAAATTGAGTGAAACTCGTGGTCATTCCTCTCCACGGAAATCTTTAGTAAAAGGCGAAAGATTTATTCAATCTGAAGAGAAACCAGAGTATAAAGTCCATCCATCTGACAGCAGGCAAGGTGCGGAACCTGCCTTTTACACGTATGGTGAGCAACCCTACATTAAGCTGTAACTTGGAGAATCTGCCATAAATATTAATGACCCCACTAAATATGTAAAAGAAGACAAAATATCTGGTGTTTTTTTACGCTTGTATCATATTAACAGCAAAGGGAAGAGGAGCACAGCTGCTTGCAGTGCAACATGGGTATTCAAATGAGGCATGCCCACTGCTGACACACCCCTAAATGCATGCTTGGTCTCTCGGCAGAGCCCTGCAGTTGTCAAGAATGCCTGAGCCTGAGGCATGCTTTGCCCGCAGTCAAAGATGCTGACATCATAAATAGGGAACCAAAACTTTTTATTTTTTTCGCAACAGCTTGGTGCTTAGAACCTCTTGGATCTCTGTTTAAGAAGTTTCTTCTACTTTTGTACAAGTTTAGCACAGCCAGTGTAAACTGGGCCTGAAAAAATTGAGTGAAACTCGTGGTCATTCCTCTCCACGGAAATCTTTAGTAAAAGGCGAAAGATTTATTCAATCTGAAGAGAAACCAGAGTATAAAGTCCATCCATCTGACAGCAGGCAAGGTGCGGAACCTGCCTTTTACACGTATGGTGAGCAACCCTACATTAAGCTGTAACTTGGAGAATCTGCCATAAATATTAATGGCCCCACTAAATATGTAAAAAAAGACAAAATATCTGGTGTTTTTTTAAGCTTGTATCATATTAACAGCAAAGGGAAGAGGAGCACAGCTGCTTGCAGTGCAACATGGGTATTCAAATGAGGCATGCCCACTGCTGACACGCCCCTAAATGCATGCTTGGTCTCTCGGCAGAGCCCTGCAGCTGTCAAGAATGCCAGAGCCTGAGGCATGCTTTGCCCGCAGTCAAAGATGCTGACATCATAAATAGGGATCCAAAACTTTTTCTTTTTTTCGCAACAGCTTGGTGCTTAGAACCTCTTCGATCTCTGTTTAAGACGTTTCTTCTACTTTTGTACCAGTTTAGCACAGCCAGTGTAAACTTGGCCTGAAAAAATTGAGTGAAACTCGTGGTCGTTCCTCTCCACGGAAATCTTTAGTAAAAGGCGAAAGATTTATTCGATCTGAAGAGAAACCAGAGTATAAAGTCCATCCATCTGACAGCAGGCAAGGTGCGGAACCTGCCTTTTACACGTATGGTGAGCAACCCTACATTAAGCTGTAACTTGGAGAATCTGCCATAAATATTAATGACCCCACTAAATATGTAAAAGAAGACAAAATATCTGGTGTTTTTTTACGCTTGTATCATATTAACAGCAAAGGGAAGAGGAGCACAGCTGCTTGCAGTGCAACATGGGTATTCAAATGAGGCATGCCCACTGCTGACACACCCCTAAATGCATGCTTGGTCTCTCGGCAGAGCCCTGCAGTTGTCAAGAATGCCTGAGCCTGAGGCATGCTTTGCCCGCAGTCAAAGATGCTGACATCATAAATAGGGAACCAAAACTTTTTCTTTTTTTCGCAACAGCTTGGTGCTTAGAACCTCTTGGATCTCTGTTTAAGAAGTTTCTTCTACTTTTGTACAAGTTTAGCACAGCCAGTGTAAACTGGGCCTGAAAAAATTGAGTGAAACTCGTGGTCATTCCTCTCCACGGAAATCTTTAGTAAAAGGCGAAAGATTTATTCAATCTGAAGAGAAACCAGAGTATAAAGTCCATCCATCTGACAGCAGGCAAGGTGCGGAACCTGCCTTTTACACGTATGGTGAGCAACCCTACATTAAGCTGTAACTTGGAGAATCTGCCATAAATATTAATGGCCCCACTAAATATGTAAAAAAAGACAAAATATCTGGTGTTTTTTTAAGCTTGTATCATATTAACAGCAAAGGGAAGAGGAGCACAGCTGCTTGCAGTGCAACATGGGTATTCAAATGAGGCATGCCCACTGCTGACACGCCCCTAAATGCATGCTTGGTCTCTCGGCAGAGCCCTGCAGCTGTCAAGAATGCCAGAGCCTGAGGCATGCTTTGCCCGCAGTCAAAGATGCTGACATCATAAATAGGGATCCAAAACTTTTTCTTTTTTTCGCAACAGCTTGGTGCTTAGAACCTCTTCGATCTCTGTTTAAGACGTTTCTTCTACTTTTGTACCAGTTTAGCACAGCCAGTGTAAACTTGGCCTGAAAAAATTGAGTGAAACTCGTGGTCGTTCCTCTCCACGGAAATCTTTAGTAAAAGGCGAAAGATTTATTCGATCTGAAGAGAAACCAGAGTATAAAATCCATCCATCTGACAGCAGGCAAGGTGCGGAACCTGCCTTTTACACGTATGGTGAGCAACCCTACATTAAACTGTAACTTGGAGAATCTGCCATAAATATTAATGACCCCACTAAATATGTAAAAAAAGACAAAATATCTGGTGTTTTTTTTAAGCTTGTATCATATTAACAGCAAAGGGAAGAGGAGCACAGCTGCTTGCAGTGCAACATGGGTATTCAAATGAGGCATGCCCACTGCTGACACGCCCCTAAATGCATGCTTGGTCTCTCGGCAGAGCCCTGCAGCTGTCAAGAATGCCAGAGCCTGAGGCATGCTTTGCCCGCAGTCAAAGATGCTGACATCATAAATAGGGAACGAAAACTTTTTCTTTTTTTCGCAACAGCTTGGTGCTTAGAACCTCTTGGATCTCTGTTTAAGAAGTTTCTTCTACTTTTGTACAAGTTTAGCACAGCCAGTGTAAACTGGGCCTGAAAAAATTGAGTGAAACTCGTGTTCGTTCCTCTCCACGGAAATCTTTAGTAAAAGGCGAAAGATTTATTCGATCTGAAGAGAAACCAGAGTATAAAGTCCATCCATCTGACAGCAGGCAAGGTGTGGAACCTGCCTTTTACACGTATGGTGAGCAACCCTACATTAAGCTGTAACTTGGAGAATCTGCCATAAATATTAACGACCCCACTAAATATGTAAAAAAAAGACAAAATATCTGGTGTTTTTTTAAGCTTGTATCATATTAACAGCAAAGGGAAGAGGAGCACAGCTGCTTGCAGTGCAACATGGGTATTCAAATGAGGCATGCCCACTGCTGACACGCCCCTAAATGCATGCTTGGTCTCTCGGCAGAGCCCTGCAGCTGTCAAGAATGCCAGAGCCTGAAGCATGCTTTGCCCGCAGTCAAAGATGCTGACATCATAAATAGGGATCCAAAACTTTTTCTTTTTTTTGCAACAGCTTGGTGCTTAGAACCTCTTGGATCTCTGTTTAAGAAGTTTCTTCTACTTTTGTACAAGTTTAGCACAGCCAGTGTAAACTGGGCCTGAAAAAATTGAGTGAAACTCGTGGTCATTCCTCTCCACGGAAATCTTTAGTAAAAGGCGAAAGATTTATTCAATCTGAAGAGAAACCAGAGTATAAAATCCATCCATCTGACAGCAGGCAAGGTGCGGAACCTGCCTTTTACACGTATGGTGAGCAACCCTACATTAAGCTGTAACTTGGAGAATCTGCCATAAATATTAATGACCCCACTAAATATGTAAAAGAAGACAAAATATCTGGTGTTTTTTTACGCTTGTATCATATTAACAGCAAAGGGAAGAGGAGCACAGCTGCTTGCAGTGCAACATGGGTATTCAAATGAGGCATGCCCACTGCTGACACACCCCTAAATGCATGCTTGGTCTCTCGGCAGAGCCCTGCAGTTGTCAAGAATGCCAGAGCCTGAGGCATGCTTTACCCGCAGTCAAAGATGCTGACATCATAAATAGGGAGCCAAAACTTTTTCTTTTTTTCGCAACAGCTTGGTGCTTAGAACCTCTTGGATCTCTGTTTAAGAAGTTTCTTCTACTTTTGTACAAGTTTAGCACAGCCAGTGTAAACTGGGCCTGAAAAAATTGAGTGAAACTCGTGGTCGTTCCTCTCCACGGAAATCTTTAGTAAAATGCGAAAGATTTATTCGATCTGAAGAGAAACCAGAATATTAAATCCATCCATCTGACAGCAGGCAAGGTGCGGAACCTGCCTTTTACACGTATGGTGAGCAACCCTACATTAAGCTGTAACTTGGAGAATCTGCCATAAATATTAATGACCCCACTAAATATGTAAAAAAAGAAAAAATCTCTGGTTTTTTTTTAAGCTTGTATCATATTAACAGCAAAGGGAAGAGGAGCACAGCTGCTTGCAGTGCAACATGGGTATTCAAATGAGGCATGCCCACTGCTGACACGCCCCTAAATGCATGCTTGGTCTCTCGGCAGAGCCCTGCAGCTGTCAAGAATGCCAGAGCCTGAGGCATGCTTTGCCCGCAGTCAAAGATGCTGACATCATAAATAGGGATCCAAAACTTTTTCTTTTTTTCGCAACAGCTTGGTGCTTAGAACCTCTTGGATCTCTGTTTAAGAAGTTTCTTCTACTTTTGTACAAGTTTAGCACAGCCAGTGTAAACTGGGCCTGAAAAAATTGAGTGAAACTCGTGGTCGTTCCTCTCCACGGAAATCTTTAGTAAAAGGCGAAAGATTTATTCGATCTGAAGAGAAACCAGAGTATAAAGTCCATCCATCTGACAGCAGGCAAGGTGCGGAACCTGCCTTTTACACGTATGGTGAGCAACCCTACATTAAACTGTAACTTGGAGAATCTACCATAAATATTAATGACCCCACTAAATATGTAAAAAAAGACAAAATATCTGGTGTTTTTTTACGCTTGTATCATATTAACAGCAAAGGGAAGAGGAGCACAGCTGCTTGCAGTGCAACATGGGTATTCAAATGAGGCATGCCCACTGCTGACACACCCCTAAATGCATGCTTGGTCTGTCGGCAGAGCACTGCAGTTGTCAAGAATGCCAGAGCCTGAGGCATGCTTTACCCGCAGTCAAAGATGCTGACATCATAAATAGGGAGCCAAAACTTTTTCTTTTTTTCGCAACAGCTTGGTGCTTAGAACCTCTTGGATCTCTGTTTAAGAAGTTTCTTCTACTTTTGTACAAGTTTAGCACAGCCAGTGTAAACTGGGCCTGAAAAAATTGAGTGAAACTCGTGGTCGTTCCTCTCCACGGAAATCTTTAGTAAAAGGCGAAAGATTTATTCGATCTGAAGAGAAACCAGAGTATAAAGTCCATCCATCTGACAGCAGGCAAGGTGCGGAACCTTCCTTTTACACGTATGGTGAGCAACCCTACATTAAGCTGTAACTTGGAGAATCTGCCATAAATATTAATGACCCCACTAAATATGTAAAAAAAGACAAAATATCTGGTGTTTTTTTAAGCTTGTATCATATTAACAGCAAAGGGAAGAGGAGCACAGCTGCTTGCAGTGCAACATGGGTATTCAAATGAGGCATGCCCACTGCTGACACGCCCCTAAATGCATGCTTGGTCTCTCGGCAGAGCCCTGCAGCTGTCAAGAATGCCAGAGCCTGAGGCATGCTTTGCCCGCAGTCAAAGATGCTGACATCATAAATAGGGATCCAAAACTTTTTCTTTTTTTCGCAACAGCTTGGTGCTTAGAACCTCTTGGATCTCTGTTTAAGAAGTTTCTTCTACTTTTGTACAAGTTTAGCACAGCCAGTGTAAACTGGGCCTGAAAAAATTGAGTGAAACTCGTGGTCGTTCCTCTCCACGGAAATCTTTAGTAAAAGGCGAAAGATTTATTCGATCTGAAGAGAAACCAGAGTATAAAGTCCATCCATCTGACAGCAGGCAAGGTGCGGAACCTGCCTTTTACACGTATGGTGAGCAACCCTACATTAAGCTGTAACTTGGAGAATCTGCCATAAATATTAACGACCCCACTAAATATGTAAAAAAAGACAAAATATCTGGTGTTTTTTTAAGCTTGTATCATATTAACAGCAAAGGGAAGAGGAGCACAGCTGCTTGCAGTGCAACATGGGTATTCAAATGAGGCATGCCCACTGCTGACACGCCCCTAAATGCATGCTTGGTCTCTCGGCAGAGCCCTGCAGCTGTCAAGAATGCCAGAGCCTGAGGCATGCTTTGCCCGCAGTCAAAGATGCTGACATCATAAATAGGGAACCAAAACTTTTTCTTTTTTTCGCAACAGCTTGGTGCTTAGAACCTCTTGGATCTCCGTTTAAGAAGTTTCTTCTACTTTTGTACAAGTTTAGCACAGCCAGTGTAAACTGGGCCTGAAAAAATTGAGTGA
>NC_086323.1:15453008-15468008 GCF_036172605.1 Pelobates fuscus | reverse complement strand
AATGAGGCATGCCCACTGCTGACACACCCCTAAATGCATGCTTGGTCTCTCGGCAGAGCCCTGCAGCTGTCAAGAATGCCAGAGCCTGAGGCATGCTTTGCCCGCAGTCAAAGATGCTGACATCATAAATAGGGAGCCAAAACTTTTTCTTTTTTTCGCAACAGCTTGGTCCTTAGAACCTCTATGGATCTCTGTTTAAGACGTTTCTTCTACTGTTGTACAAGTTTAGCACAGCCAGTGTAAACTGGGCCTGAAAAAATTGAGTGAAACTCGTGGTCGTTCCTCTCCACGGAAATCTTTAGTAAAAGGCGAAAGATTTATTCGATCTGAAGAGAAATCAGAGTATAAAGTCCATCCATCTGACAGCAGGCAAGGTGCGGAACCTGCCTTTTACACGTATGGTGAGCAACCCTACATTAAGCTGTAACTTGGAGAATCTGCCATAAATATTAACGACCCCACTAAATATGTAAAAAAAGACAAAATATCTGGTGTTTTTTTAAGCTTGTATCATATTAACAGCAAAGGGAAGAGGAGCACAGCTGCTTGCAGTGCAACATGGGTATTCAAATGAGGCATGCCCACTGCTGACACGCCCCTAAATGCATGCTTGGTCTCTCGGCAGAGCCCTGCAGCTGTCAAGAATGCCAGAGCCTGAGGCATGCTTTGCCCGCAGTCAAAGATGCTGACATCATAAATAGGGAACCAAAACTTTTTCTTTTTTTCGCAACAGCTTGGTGCTTAGAACCTCTTGGATCTCCGTTTAAGAAGTTTCTTCTACTTTTGTACAAGTTTAGCACAGCCAGTGTAAACTGGGCCTGAAAAAATTGAGTGAAACTCGTGTTCGTTCCTCTCCACGGAAATCTTTAGTAAAACGCGAAAGATTTATTCGATCTGAAGAGAAACCAGAGTATAAAGTCCATCCATCTGACAGCAGGCAAGGTGTGGAACCTGCCTTTCACACATATGGTGAGCAACCCTACATTAAGCTTTAACTTGGAGAATCTGCCATAAATATTAATGACCCCACTAAATATGTAAAAAAAGAAAAAAATATCTTTTTTTTTTTTTTTTTTTTAGCTTGTATCATGTTAACAGCAAAGGGAAGAGGAGCACAGCTGCTTGCAGTGCAACATGGGTATTCAAATGAGGCATGCCCACTGCTGACACGCCCCTAAATGCATGCTTGGTCTCTCGGCAGAGCCCCGCAGCTGTCAAGAATGCCAGAGCCTGAGGCATGCTTTGCCCGCAGTCAAAGATGCTGACATCATCAATAGGGAACCAAAACTTTTTCTTTTTTTCGCAACAGCTTGGTGCTTATAACCTCTTGGATCTCTGTTTAAGACGTTTCTTCTACTTTTGTACAAGTTTAGCACAGCCAGTGTAAACTGGGCCTGAAAAAATTGAGTGAAACTCGTGGTCGTTCCTCTCCACGGAAATCTTTAGTAAAAGGCGAAAGATTTATTCGATCTGAAGAGAAACCAGAGTATAAAATCCATCCATCTGACAGCAGGCAAGGTGCGGAACCTGCCTTTTACACGTATGGTGAGCAACCCTACATTAAGCTGTAACTTGGAGAATCTGCCATAAATATTAACGACCCCACTAAATATGTAAAAAAAGACAAAATATCTGGTGTTTTTTTAAGCTTGTATCATATTAACAGCAAAGGGAAGAGGAGCACAGCTGCTTGCAGTGCAACATGGGTATTCAAATGAGGCATGCCCACTGCTGACACGCCCCTAAATGCATGCTTGGTCTCTCGGCAGAGCCCTGCAGCTGTCAAGAATGCCAGAGCCTGAGGCATGCTTTGCCCGCAGTCAAAGATGCTGACATCATAAATAGGGAACCAAAACTTTTTCTTTTTTTCGCAACAGCTTGGTGCTTAGAACCTCTTGGATCTCCGTTTAAGAAGTTTCTTCTACTTTTGTACAAGTTTAGCACAGCCAGTGTAAACTGGGCCTGAAAAAATTGAGTGAAACTCGTGTTCGTTCCTCTCCACGGAAATCTTTAGTAAAAGGCGAAAGATTTATTCGATCTGAAGAGAAACCAGAGTATAAAGTCCATCCATCTGACAGCAGGCAAGGTGCGGAACCTGCCTTTTACACGTATGGTGAGCAACCCTACATTAAGCTGTAACTTGGAGAATCTGCCATAAATATTAATGACCCCACTAAATATGTAAAAAAAGAAAAAATATCTGTTTTTTTTTTTAAGCTTGTATCATATTAACAGCAAAGGGAAGAGGAGCACAGCTGCTTGCAGTGCAACATGGGTATTCAAATGAGGCATGCCCACTGCTGACACGCCCCTAAATGCATGCTTGGTCTCTCGGCAGAGCCCTGCAGCTGTCAAGAATGCCAGAGCCTGAGGCATGCTTTGCCAGCAGTCAAAGATGCTGACATCATAAATAGGGATCCAAAACTTTTTCTTTTTTTCGCAACAGCTTGGTGCTTAGAACCTCTTGGATCTCTGTTTAAGAAGTTTCTTCTACTTTTGTACAAGTTTAGCACAGCCAGTGTAAACTGGGCCTGAAAAAATTGAGTGAAACTCGTGTTCGTTCCTCTCCACGGAAATCTTTAGTAAAAGGCGAAAGATTTATTCGATCTGAAGAGAAACCAGAGTATAAAGTCCATCCATCTGACAGCAGGCAAGGTGTGGAACCTGCCTTTCACACGTATGGTGAGCAACCCTACATTAAGCTTTAACTTGGAGAATCTGCCATAAATATTAATGACCCCACTAAATATGTAAAAAAAGAAAAAAATATCTTTTTTTTTTTTTTTTTTTTAGCTTGTATCATGTTAACAGCAAAGGGAAGAGGAGCACAGCTGCTTGCAGTGCAACATGGGTATTCAAATGAGGCATGCCCACTGCTGAAACGCCCCTAAATGCATGCTTGGTCTCTCGGCAGAGCCCTGCAGCTGTGAAGAATGCCAGAGCCTGAGACATGCTTTGCCCGCAGTCAAAGATGCTGACATCATAAATAGGGATCCAAAACTTTTTCTTTTTTTCGCAACAGCTTGGTGCTTAGAACCTCTTGGATCTCTGTTTAAGAAGTTTCTTCTACTTTTGTACAAGTTTAGCACAGCCAGTGTAAACTGGGCCTGAAAAAATTGAGTGAAACTCGTGGTCGTTCCTCTCCACGGAAATCTTTAGTAAAAGGCGAAAGATTTATTCGATCTGAAGAGAAACCAGAGTATAAAGTCCATCCATCTGACAGCAGGCAAGGTGCGGAACCTGCCTTTTACACGTATGGTGAGCAACCCTACATTAAGCTGTAACTTGGAGAATCTGCCATAAATATTAACGACCCCACTAAATATGTAAAAAAAGACAAAATATCTGGTGTTTTTTTAAGCTTGTATCATATTAACAGCAAAGGGAAGAGGAGCACAGCTGCTTGCAGTGCAACATGGGTATTCAAATGAGGCATGCCCACTGCTGACACGCCCCTAAATGCATGCTTGGTCTCTCGGCAGAGCCCTGCAGCTGTCAAGAATGCCAGAGCCTGAGGCATGCTTTGCCCGCAGTCAAAGATGCTGACATCATAAATAGGGATCCAAAACTTTTTCTTTTTTTCGCAACAGCTTGGTGTTTAGAACCTCTTGGATCTCTGTTTAAGAAGTTTCTTCTACTTTTGTACAAGTTTAGCACAGCCAGGGTAAACTGGGCCTGAAAAAATTGAGTGAAACTCGTGGTCGTTCCTCTCCACGGAAATCTTTAGTAAAAGGCGAAAGATTTATTCGATCTCAAGAGAAACCAGAGTATAAAGTCCATCCATCTGACAGCAGGCAAGGTGCGGAACCTGCCTTTTACATGTATGGTGAGCAACCCTACATTAAACTGTAACTTGGAGAATCTGCCATAAATATTAATGACCCCACTAAATATGTAAAAAAAGACAAAATATCTGGTGTTTTTTTACGCTTGTATCATATTAACAGCAAAGGGAAGAGGAGCATAGCTGCTTGCAGTGCAACATGGGTATTCAAATGAGGCATGCCCACTGCTGACACACCCCTAAATGCATGCTTGGTCTCTCGGCAGAGCCCTGCAGCTGTCAAGAATGCCAGAGCCTGAGGCATGCTTTGCCCGCAGTCAAAGATGCTGACATCATAAATAGGGAGCCAAAACTTTTTCTTTTTTTCGCAACAGCTTGGTCCTTAGAACCTCTATGGATCTCTGTTTAAGACGTTTCTTCTACTGTTGTACAAGTTTAGCACAGCCAGTGTAAACTGGGCCTGAAAAAATTGAGTGAAACTCGTGGTCGTTCCTCTCCACGGAAATCTTTAGTAAAAGGCGAAAGATTTATTCGATCTGAAGAGAAATCAGAGTATAAAGTCCATCCATCTGACAGCAGGCAAGGTGCGGAACCTGCCTTTTACACGTATGGTGAGCAACCCTACATTAAGCTGTAACTTGGAGAATCTGCCATAAATATTAACGACCCCACTAAATATGTAAAAAAAGACAAAATATCTGGTGTTTTTTTAAGCTTGTATCATATTAACAGCAAAGGGAAGAGGAGCACAGCTGCTTGCAGTGCAACATGGGTATTCAAATGAGGCATGCCCACTGCTGACACGCCCCTAAATGCATGCTTGGTCTCTCGGCAGAGCCCTGCAGCTGTCAAGAATGCCAGAGCCTGAGGCATGCTTTGCCCGCAGTCAAAGATGCTGACATCATAAATAGGGAACCAAAACTTTTTCTTTTTTTCGCAACAGCTTGGTGCTTAGAACCTCTTGGATCTCCGTTTAAGAAGTTTCTTCTACTTTTGTACAAGTTTAGCACAGCCAGTGTAAACTGGGCCTGAAAAAATTGAGTGAAACTCGTGTTCGTTCCTCTCCACGGAAATCTTTAGTAAAACGCGAAAGATTTATTCGATCTGAAGAGAAACCAGAGTATAAAGTCCATCCATCTGACAGCAGGCAAGGTGTGGAACCTGCCTTTCACACGTATGGTGAGCAACCCTACATTAAGCTTTAACTTGGAGAATCTGCCATAAATATTAATGACCCCACTAAATATGTAAAAAAAGAAAAAAATATCTTTTTTTTTTTTTTTTTTTTAGCTTGTATCATGTTAACAGCAAAGGGAAGAGGAGCACAGCTGCTTGCAGTGCAACATGGGTATTCAAATGAGGCATGCCCACTGCTGACACGCCCCTAAATGCATGCTTGGTCTCTCGGCAGAGCCCCGCAGCTGTCAAGAATGCCAGAGCCTGAGGCATGCTTTGCCCGCAGTCAAAGATGCTGACATCATCAATAGGGAACCAAAACTTTTTCTTTTTTTCGCAACAGCTTGGTGCTTATAACCTCTTGGATCTCTGTTTAAGACGTTTCTTCTACTTTTGTACAAGTTTAGCACAGCCAGTGTAAACTGGGCCTGAAAAAATTGAGTGAAACTCGTGGTCGTTCCTCTCCACGGAAATCTTTAGTAAAAGGCGAAAGATTTATTCGATCTGAAGAGAAACCAGAGTATAAAATCCATCCATCTGACAGCAGGCAAGGTGCGGAACCTGCCTTTTACACGTATGGTGAGCAACCCTACATTAAGCTGTAACTTGGAGAATCTGCCATAAATATTAACGACCCCACTAAATATGTAAAAAAAGACAAAATATCTGGTGTTTTTTTAAGCTTGTATCATATTAACAGCAAAGGGAAGAGGAGCACAGCTGCTTGCAGTGCAACATGGGTATTCAAATGAGGCATGCCCACTGCTGACACGCCCCTAAATGCATGCTTGGTCTCTCGGCAGAGCCCTGCAGCTGTCAAGAATGCCAGAGCCTGAGGCATGCTTTGCCCGCAGTCAAAGATGCTGACATCATAAATAGGGAACCAAAACTTTTTCTTTTTTTCGCAACAGCTTGGTGCTTAGAACCTCTTGGATCTCCGTTTAAGAAGTTTCTTCTACTTTTGTACAAGTTTAGCACAGCCAGTGTAAACTGGGCCTGAAAAAATTGAGTGAAACTCGTGTTCGTTCCTCTCCACGGAAATCTTTAGTAAAACGCGAAAGATTTATTCGATCTGAAGAGAAACCAGAGTATAAAGTCCATCCATCTGACAGCAGGCAAGGTGTGGAACCTGCCTTTCACACGTATGGTGAGCAACCCTACATTAAGCTTTAACTTGGAGAATCTGCCATAAATATTAATGACCCCACTAAATATGTAAAAAAAGAAAAAAATATCTTTTTTTTTTTTTTTTTTTAGCTTGTATCATGTTAACAGCAAAGGGAAGAGGAGCACAGCTGCTTGCAGTGCAACATGGGTATTCAAATGAGGCATGCCCACTGCTGACACGCCCCTAAATGCATGCTTGGTCTCTCGGCAGAGCCCCGCAGCTGTCAAGAATGCCAGAGCCTGAGGCATGCTTTGCCCGCAGTCAAAGATGCTGACATCATCAATAGGGAACCAAAACTTTTTCTTTTTTTCGCAACAGCTTGGTGCTTATAACCTCTTGGATCTCTGTTTAAGAAGTTTCTTCTACTTTTGTACAAGTTTAGCACAGCCAGTGTAAACTGGGCCTGAAAAAATTGAGTGAAACTCGTGGTCGTTCCTCTCCACGGAAATCTTTAGTAAAAGGCGAAAGATTTATTCGATCTGAAGAGAAACCAGAGTATAAAGTCCATCCATCTGACAGCAGGCAAGGTGCGGAACCTGCCTTTTACACGTATGGTGAGCAACCCTACATTAAGCTGTAACTTGGAGAATCTGCCATAAATATTAATGACCCCACTAAATATGTAAAAAAAGAAAAAATATCTGTTTTTTTTTTTAAGCTTGTATCATATTAACAGCAAAGGGAAGAGGAGCACAGCTGCTTGCAGTGCAACATGGGTATTCAAATGAGGCATGCCCACTGCTGACACGCCCCTAAATGCATGCTTGGTCTCTCGGCAGAGCCCTGCAGCTGTCAAGAATGCCAGAGCCTGAGGCATGCTTTGCCAGCAGTCAAAGATGCTGACATCATAAATAGGGATCCAAAACTTTTTCTTTTTTTCGCAACAGCTTGGTGCTTAGAACCTCTTGGATCTCTGTTTAAGAAGTTTCTTCTACTTTTGTACAAGTTTAGCACAGCCAGTGTAAACTGGGCCTGAAAAAATTGAGTGAAACTCATGGTCGTTCCTCTCCACGGAAATCTTTAGTAAAAGGCGAAAGATTTATTCGATCTGAAGAGAAACCAGAGTATAAAATCCATCCATCTGACAGCAGGCAAGGTGTGGAACCTGCCTTTCACACGTATGGTGAGCAACCCTACATTAAGCTTTAACTTGGAGAATCTGCCATAAATATTAATGACCCCACTAAATATGTAAAAAAAGAAAAAAATATATATATATTTTTTTTTAGCTTGTATCATGTTAACAGCAAAGGGAAGAGGAGCACAGCTGCTTGCAGTGCAACATGGGTATTCAAATGAGGCATGCCCACTGCTGACACGCCCCTAAATGCATGCTTGGTCTCTCGGCAGAGCCCCGCAGCTGTCAAGAATGCCAGAGCCTGAGGCATGCTTTGCCCGCAGTCAAAGATGCTGACATCATAAATAGGGAGCCAAAACTTTTTCTTTTTTTCGCAACAGCTTGGTGCTTAGAACCTCTTGGATCTCTGTTTAAGAAGTTTCTTCTACTTTTGTACAAGTTTAGCACAGCCAGTGTAAACTGGGCCTGAAAAAATTGAGTGAAACTCGTGGTCGTTCCTCTCCACGGAAATCTTTAGTAAAAGGCGAAAGATTTATTCGATCTGAAGAGAAACCAGAGTATAAAATCCATCCATCTGACAGCAGGCAAGTTGCGGAACCTGCCTTTTACACGTATGGTGAGCAACCCTACATTAAGCTGTAACTTGGAGAATCTGCCATAAATATTAATGACCCCACTAAATATGTAAAAAAAGAAAAAAATATCTTTTTTTTTTTTTTAGCTTGTATCATGTTAACAGCAAAGGGAAGAGGAGCACAGCTGCTTGCAGTGCAACATGGGTATTCAAATGAGGCATGCCCACTGCTGACACGCCCCTAAATGCATGCTTGGTCTCTCGGCAGAGCCCCGCAGCTGTCAAGAATGCCAGAGCCTGAGGCATGCTTTGCCCGCAGTCAAAGATGCTGACATCATAAATAGGGAACCAAAACTTTTTCTTTTTTTCGCAACAGCTTGGTGCTTAGAACCTCTTGGATCTCTGTTTAAGAAGTTTCTTCTACTTTTGTACAAGTTTAGCACAGCCAGTGTAAACTGGGCCTGAAAAAATTGAGTGAAACTCGTGGTCATTCCTCTCCACGGAAATCTTTAGTAAAAGGCGAAAGATTTATTCAATCTGAAGAGAAACCAGAGTATAAAGTCCATCCATCTGACAGCAGGCAAGGTGCGGAACCTGCCTTTTACACGTATGGTGAGCAACCCTACATTAAGCTGTAACTTGGAGAATCTGCCATAAATATTAATGGCCCCACTAAATATGTAAAAAAAGACAAAATATCTGGTGTTTTTTTAAGCTTGTATCATATTAACAGCAAAGGGAAGAGGAGCACAGCTGCTTGCAGTGCAACATGGGTATTCAAATGAGGCATGCCCACTGCTGACACGCCCCTAAATGCATGCTTGGTCTCTCGGCAGAGCCCTGCAGCTGTCAAGAATGCCAGAGCCTGAGGCATGCTTTGCCCGCAGTCAAAGATGCTGACATCAGAAATAGGGATCCAAAACTTTTTCTTTTTTTCGCAACAGCTTGGTGCTTAGAACCTCTTCGATCTCTGTTTAAGACGTTTCTTCTACTTTTGTACCAGTTTAGCACAGCCAGTGTAAACTTGGCCTGAAAAAATTGAGTGAAACTCGTGGTCGTTCCTCTCCACGGAAATCTTTAGTAAAAGGCGAAAGATTTATTCGATCTGAAGAGAAACCAGAGTATAAAATCCATCCATCTGACAGCAGGCAAGGTGCGGAACCTGCCTTTTACACGTATGGTGAGCAACCCTACATTAAACTGTAACTTGGAGAATCTGCCATAAATATTAATGACCCCACTAAATATGTAAAAAAAGACAAAATATCTGGTGTTTTTTTTAAGCTTGTATCATATTAACAGCAAAGGGAAGAGGAGCACAGCTGCTTGCAGTGCAACATGGGTATTCAAATGAGGCATGCCCACTGCTGACACGCCCCTAAATGCATGCTTGGTCTCTCGGCAGAGCCCTGCAGCTGTCAAGAATGCCAGAGCCTGAGGCATGCTTTGCCCGCAGTCAAAGATGCTGACATCATAAATAGGGAACGAAAACTTTTTCTTTTTTTCGCAACAGCTTGGTGCTTAGAACCTCTTGGATCTCTGTTTAAGAAGTTTCTTCTACTTTTGTACAAGTTTAGCACAGCCAGTGTAAACTGGGCCTGAAAAAATTGAGTGAAACTCGTGTTCGTTCCTCTCCACGGAAATCTTTAGTAAAAGGCGAAAGATTTATTCGATCTGAAGAGAAACCAGAGTATAAAGTCCATCCATCTGACAGCAGGCAAGGTGTGGAACCTGCCTTTTACACGTATGGTGAGCAACCCTACATTAAGCTGTAACTTGGAGAATCTGCCATAAATATTAACGACCCCACTAAATATGTAAAAAAAGACAAAATATCTGGTGTTTTTTTAAGCTTGTATCATATTAACAGCAAAGGGAAGAGGAGCACAGCTGCTTGCAGTGCAACATGGGTATTCAAATGAGGCATGCCCACTGCTGACACGCCCCTAAATGCATGCTTGGTCTCTCGGCAGAGCCCTGCAGCTGTCAAGAATGCCAGAGCCTGAAGCATGCTTTGCCCGCAGTCAAAGATGCTGACATCATAAATAGGGATCCAAAACTTTTTCTTTTTTTTGCAACAGCTTGGTGCTTAGAACCTCTTGGATCTCTGTTTAAGAAGTTTCTTCTACTTTTGTACAAGTTTAGCACAGCCAGTGTAAACTGGGCCTGAAAAAATTGAGTGAAACTCATGGTCGTTCCTCTCCACAGAAATCTTTAGTAAAAGGCGAAAGATTTATTCGATTTGAAGAGAAACCAGAGTATAAAATCCATCCATCTGACAGCAGGCAAGGTGCGGAACCTGCCTTTTACACGTATGGTGAGCAACCTTACATTATGCTGTAACTTGGAGAATCTGCCATAAATATTAATGACCCCACTAAATATGTAAAAAAAGAAAAAATATCTGTTTTTTTTTTTAAGCTTGTATCATATTAACAGCAAAGGGAAGAGGAGCACAGCTGCTTGCAGTGCAACATGGGTATTCAAATGAGGCATGCCCACTGCTGACACGCCCCTAAATGCATGCTTGGTCTCTCGGCAGAGCCCTGCAGCTGTCAAGAATGCCAGAGCCTGAGACATGCTTTGCCCGCAGTCAAAGATGCTGACATCATAAATAGGGAGCCAAAACTTTTTCTTTTTTTTGCAAGAACTTGGTGCTTAGATCCTCTTGGATCTCTGTTTAAGAAGTTTATTCTACTTTTGTACAAGTTTAGCACAGCCAGTGTAAACTGGGCCTGAAAAAATTGAGTGAAACTCATGGTCGTTCCTCTCCACGGAAATCTTTAGTAAAAGGCGAAAGATTTATTCAATCTGAAGAGAAACCAGAGTATAAAGTCCATCCATCTGACAGCAGGCAAGGTGCGGAACCTGCCTTTTACACGTATGGTGAGCAACCCTACATTAAACTGTAACTTGGAGAATCTGCCATAAATATTAATGACCCCACTAAATATGTAAAAAAAGACAAAATATCTGGTGTTTTTTTTAAGCTTGTATCATATTAACAGCAAAGGGAAGAGGAGCACAGCTGCTTGCAGTGCAACATGGGTATTCAAATGAGGCATGCCCACTGCTGACACACCCCTAAATGCATGCTTGGTCTCTCGGCAGAGCCCTGCAGCTGTCAAGAATGCCAGAGCCTGAGGCATGCTTTGCCCGCAGTCAAAGATGCTGACATCATAAATAGGGAACCAAAACTTTTTCTTTTTTTCGCAACAGCTTGGTGCTTAGAACCTCTTGGATCTCTGTTTAAGAAGTTTCTTCTACTTTTGTACAAGTTTAGCACAGCCAGTGTAAACTGGGCCTGAAAAAATTGAGTGAAACTCGTGGTCATTCCTCTCCACGGAAATCTTTAGTAAAAGACGAAAGATTTATTCAATCTGAAGAGAAACCAGAGTATAAAGTCCATCCATCTGACAGCAGGCAAGGTGCGGAACCTGCCTTTTACACGTATGGTGAGCAACCCTACATTAAGCTGTATCTTGGAGAATCTGCCATAAATATTAATGGCCCCACTAAATATGTAAAAAAAGACAAAATATCTGGTGTTTTTTTAAGCTTGTATCATATTAACAGCAAAGGGAAGAGGAGCACAGCTGCTTGCAGTGCAACATGGGTATTCAAATGAGGCATGCCCACTGCTGACACGCCCCTAAATGCATGCTTGGTCTCTCGGCAGAGCCCTGCAGCTGTCAAGAATGCCAGAGCCTGAGGCATGCTTTGCCCGCAGTCAAAGATGCTGACATCATAAATAGGGATCCAAAACTTTTTCTTTTTTTCGCAACAGCTTGGTGCTTAGAACCTCTTCGATCTCTGTTTAAGACGTTTCTTCTACTTTTGTACCAGTTTAGCACAGCCAGTGTAAACTTGGCCTGAAAAAATTGAGTGAAACTCGTGGTCGTTCCTCTCCACGGAAATCTTTAGTAAAATGCGAAAGATTTATTCGATCTGAAGAGAAACCAGAGTATAAAATCCATCCATCTGACAGCAGGCAAGGTGCGGAACCTGCCTTTTACACGTATGGTGAGCAACCCTACATTAAACTGTAACTTGGAGAATCTGCCATAAATATTAATGACCCCACTAAATATGTAAAAAAAGACAAAATATCTGGTGTTTTTTTTAAGCTTGTATCATATTAACAGCAAAGGGAAGAGGAGCACAGCTGCTTGCAGTGCAACATGGGTATTCAAATGAGGCATGCCCACTGCTGACACACCCCTAAATGCATGCTTGGTCTCTCGGCAGAGCCCTGCAGCTGTCAAGAATGCCAGAGCCTGAGGCATGCTTTGCCCGCAGTCAAAGATGCTGACATCATAAATAGGGAACCAAAACTTTTTCTTTTTTTCGCAACAGCTTGGTGCTTAGAACCTCTTGGATCTCTGTTTAAGAAGTTTCTTCTACTTTTGTACAAGTTTAGCACAGCCAGTGTAAACTGGGCCTGAAAAAATTGAGTGAAACTCGTGGTCATTCCTCTCCACGGAAATCTTTAGTAAAAGGCGAAAGATTTATTCAATCTGAAGAGAAACCAGAGTATAAAGTCCATCCATCTGACAGCAGGCAAGGTGCGGAACCTGCCTTTTACACGTATGGTGAGCAACCCTACATTAAGCTGTAACTTGGAGAATCTGCCATAAATATTAATGACCCCACTAAATATGTAAAAGAAGACAAAATATCTGGTGTTTTTTTACGCTTGTATCATATTAACAGCAAAGGGAAGAGGAGCACAGCTGCTTGCAGTGCAACATGGGTATTCAAATGAGGCATGCCCACTGCTGACACACCCCTAAATGCATGCTTGGTCTCTCGGCAGAGCCCTGCAGTTGTCAAGAATGCCTGAGCCTGAGGCATGCTTTGCCCGCAGTCAAAGATGCTGACATAAATAGGGAACCAAAACTTTTTCTTTTTTTCGCAACAGCTTGGTGCTTAGAACCTCTTGGATCTCTGTTTAAGAAGTTTCTTCTACTTTTGTACAAGTTTAGCACAGCCAGTGTAAACTGGGCCTGAAAAAATTGAGTGAAAATCGTGGTCGTTCCTCTCCACGGAAATCTTTAGTAAAAGGCGAAAGATTTATTCGATCTGAAGAGAAACCAGAGTATAAAATCCATCCATCTGACAGCAGGCAAGGTGCGGAACCTGCCTTTTACACGTATGGTGAGCAACCCTACATTAAACTGTAACTTGGAGAATCTGCCATAAATATTAATGACCCCACTAAATATGTAAAAAAAGACAAAATATCTGGTGTTTTTTTTAAGCTTGTATCATATTAACAGCAAAGGGAAGAGGAGCACAGCTGCTTGCAGTGCAACATGGGTATTCAAATGAGGCATGCCCACTGCTGACACACCCCTAAATGCATGCTTGGTCTCTCGGCAGAGCCCTGCAGCTGTCAAGAATGCCAGAGCCTGAGGCATGCTTTGCCCGCAGTCAAAGATGCTGACATCATAAATAGGGAACCAAAACTTTTTCTTTTTTTCGCAACAGCTTGGTGCTTAGAACCTCTTGGATCTCTGTTTAAGAAGTTTCTTCTACTTTTGTACAAGTTTAGCACAGCCAGTGTAAACTGGGCCTGAAAAAATTGAGTGAAACTCGTGGTCATTCCTCTCCACGGAAATCTTTAGTAAAAGGCGAAAGATTTATTCAATCTGAAGAGAAACCTGAGTATAAAGTCCATCCATCTGACAGCAGGCAAGCTGCGGAACCTGCCTTTTACACGTATGGTGAGCAACCCTACATTAAGCTGTAACTTGGAGAATCTGCCATAAATATTAATGACCCCACTAAATATGTAAAAAAAGACAAAATATCTGGTGTTTTTTTTAAGCTTGTATCATATTAACAGCAAAGGGAAGAGGAGCACAGCTGCTTGCAGTGCAACATGGGTATTCAAATGAGGCATGCCCACTGCTGACACACCCCTAAATGCATGCTTGGTCTCTCGGCAGAGCCCTGCAGTTGTCAAGAATGCCTGAGCCTGAGGCATGCTTTGCCCGCAGTCAAAGATGCTGACATCATAAATAGGGAACCAAAACTTTTTCTTTTTTTCGCAACAGCTTGGTGCTTAGAACCTCTTGGATCTCTGTTTAAGAAGTTTCTTCTACTTTTGTACAAGTTTAGCACAGCCAGTGTAAACTGGGCCTGAAAAAATTGAGTGAAACTCGTGGTCATTCCTCTCCACGGAAATCTTTAGTAAAAGGCGAAAGATTTATTCAATCTGAAGAGAAACCAGAGTATAAAGTCCATCCATCTGACAGCAGGCAAGGTGCGGAACCTGCCTTTTACACGTATGGTGAGCAACCCTACATTAAGCTGTAACTTGGAGAATCTGCCATAAATATTAATGGCCCCACTAAATATGTAAAAAAAGACAAAATATCTGGTGTTTTTTTAAGCTTGTATCATATTAACAGCAAAGGGAAGAGGAGCACAGCTGCTTGCAGAGCAACATGGGTATTCAAATGAGGCATGCCCACTGCTGACACGCCCCTAAATGCATGCTTGGTCTCTCGGCAGAGCCCTGCAGCTGTCAAGAATGCCAGAGCCTGAGGCATGCTTTGCCCGCAGTCAAAGATGCTGACATCATAAATAGGGATCCAAAACTTTTTCTTTTTTTCGCAACAGCTTGGTGCTTAGAACCTCTTCGATCTCTGTTTAAGACGTTTCTTCTACTTTTGTACCAGTTTAGCACAGCCAGTGTAAACTTGGCCTGAAAAAATTGAGTGAAACTCGTGGTCGTTCCTCTCCACGGAAATCTTTAGTAAAAGGCGAAAGATTTATTCGATCTGAAGAGAAACCAGAGTATAAAATCCATCCATCTGACAGCAGGCAAGGTGCGGAACCTGCCTTTTACACGTATGGTGAGCAACCCTACATTAAACTGTAACTTGGAGAATCTGCCATAAATATTAATGACCCCACTAAATATGTAAAAAAAGACAAAATATCTGGTGTTTTTTTTAAGCTTGTATCATATTAACAGCAAAGGGAAGAGGAGCACAGCTGCTTGCAGTGCAACATGGGTATTCAAATGAGGCATGCCCACTGCTGACACACCCCTAAATGCATGCTTGGTCTCTCGGCAGAGCCCTGCAGCTGTCAAGAATGCCAGAGCCTGAGGCATGCTTTGCCCGCAGTCAAAGATGCTGACATCATAAATAGGGAACCAAAACTTTTTCTTTTTTTCGCAACAGCTTGGTGCTTAGAACCTCTTGGAT
>NC_086323.1:15448008-15450508 GCF_036172605.1 Pelobates fuscus | reverse complement strand
TTAAACTGTAACTTGGAGAATCTGCCATAAATATTAATGACCCCACTAAATATGTAAAAAAAGACAAAATATCTGGTGTTTTTTTACGCTTGTATCATATTAACAGCAAAGGGAAGAGGAGCACAGCTGCTTGCAGTGCAACATGGGTATTCAAATGAGGCATGCCCACTGCTGACACGCCCCTAAATGCATGCTTGGTCTCTCGGCAGAGCCCTGCAGCTGTCAAGAATGCCAGAGCCTGAGGCATGCTTTGCCCGCAGTCAAAGATGCTGACATCATAAATAGGGATCCAAAACTTTTTCTTTTTTTCGCAACAGCTTGGTGCTTAGAACCTCTTGGATCTCTGTTTAAGAAGTTTCTTCTACTTTTGTACAAGTTTAGCACAGCCAGTGTAAACTGGGCCTGAAAAAATTGAGTGAAACTCATGGTCGTTCCTCTCCACGGAAATCTTTAGTAAAAGGCGAAAGATTTATTCGATCTGAAAAGAAACCAGAGTATAAAGTCCATCCATCTGACAGCAGGCAAGGTGCGGAACCTGCCTTTTACATGTATGGTGAGCAACCCTACATTAAACTGTAACTTGGAGAATCTGCCATAAATATTAATGACCCCACTAAATATGTAAAAAAAGAAAAAATATCTGTTTTTTTTTTTAAGCTTGTATCATATTAACAGCAAAGGGAAGAGGAGCACAGCTGCTTGCAGTGCAACATGGGTATTCAAATGAGGCATGCCCACTGCTGACACGCCTCTAAATGCATGCTTGGTCTCTCGGCAGAGCCCTGCAGCTGTCAAGAATGCCAGAGCCTGAGGCATGCTTTGCCCGCAGTCAAAGATGCTGACATCATAAATAGGGATCCAAAACTTTTTCTTTTTTTCCGCAACAGCTTGGTGCTTAGAACCTCTTGGATCTCTGTTTAAGAAGTTTCTTCTACTTTTGTACAAGTTTAGCACAGCCAGTGTAAACTGGGCCTGAAAAAATTGAGTGAAACTCATGGTCGTTCCTCTCCACGGAAATCTTTAGTAAAAGGCGAAAGATTTATTCGATCTGAAGAGAAACCAGAGTATAAAATCCATCCATCTGACAGCAGGCAAGGTGCGGAACCTGCCTTTTACACGTATGGTGAGCAACCCTACATTAAGCTGTAACTTGGAGAATCTGCCATAAATATTAATGACCCCACTAAATATGTAAAAAAAAGAAAAAATATCTGTTTTTTTTTTTAAGCTTGTATCATATTAACAGCAAAGGGAAGAGGAGCACAGCTGCTTGCAGTGCAACATGGGTATTCAAATGAGGCATGCCCACTGCTGACACGCCCCTAAATGCATGCTTGGTCTCTCGGCAGAGCCCTGCAGCTGTCAAGAATGCCAGAGCCTGAGGCATGCTTTGCCCGCAGTCAAAGATGCTGACATCATAAATAGGGAACCAAAACTTTTTCTTTTTTTCGCAACAGCTTGGTGCTTAGAACCTCTTGGATCTCTGTTTAAGAAGTTTCTTCTACTTTTGTACAAGTTTAGCACAGCCAGTGTAAACTGGGCCTGAAAAAATTGAGTGAAACTCGTGTTCGTTTCTCTCCACGGAAATCTTTAGTAAAAGGCGAAAGATTTATTCGATCTGAAGAGAAACCAGAGTATAAAGTCCATCCATCTGACAGCAGGCAAGGTGTGGAACCTGCCTTTCACACGTATGGTGAGCAACCCTACATTAAGCTGTAACTTGGAGAATCTGCCATAAATATTAATGACCCCACTAAATATGTAAAAAAAGAAAAAAATATCTTTTTTTTTTTTTTTTTTTTTTTAGCTTGTATCATGTTAACAGCAAAGGGAAGAGGAGCACAGCTGCTTGCAGTGCAACATGGGTATTCAAATGAGGCATGCCCACTGCTGACACGCCCCTAAATGCATGCTTGGTCTCTCGGCAGAGCCCCGCAGCTGTCAAGAATGCCAGAGCCTGAGGCATGCTTTGCCCGCAGTCAAAGATGCTGACATCATAAATAGGGAACCAAAACGTTTTCTTTTTTTCGCAACAGCTTGGTGCTTAGAACCTCTTGGATCTCTGTTTAAGACGTTTCTTCTACTTTTGTACAAGTTTAGCACAGCCAGTGTAAACTGGGCCTGAAAAAATTGAGTGAAACTCGTGGTCGTTCCTCTACACGGAAATCTTTAGTAAAAGGCGAAAGATTTATTCGATCTGAAGAGAAACCAGAGTATAAAATCCATCCATCTGACAGCAGGCAAGGTGCGGAACCTGCCTTTTACACGTATGGTGAGCAACCCTACATTAAGCTGTAACTTGGAGAATCTGCCATAAATATTAATGACCCCACTAAATATGTAAAAAAAGAAAAAATCTCTGGTTTTTTTTAAGCTTGTATCATATTAACAGCAAAGGGAAGAGGAGCACAGCTGCTTGCAGTGCAACATGGGTATTCAAATGAGGCATGCCCACTGCTGACACGCCCCTAAATGCATGCTTGGTCTCTCGGCAGAGCCC
>NC_086323.1:15425508-15433008 GCF_036172605.1 Pelobates fuscus | reverse complement strand
AGTGAAACTCGTGTTCGTTCCTCTCCACGGAAATCTTTAGTAAAAGGCGAAAGATTTATTCGATCTGAAGAGAAACCAGAGTATAAAGTCCATCCATCTGACAGCAGGCAAGGTGTGGAACCTGCCTTTCACACGTATGGTGAGCAACCCTACATTAAGCTTTAACTTGGAGAATCTGCCATAAATATTAATGACCCCACTAAATATGTAAAAAAAGAAAAAAATATCTTTTTTTTTTTAGCTTGTATCATGTTAACAGCAAAGGGAAGAGGAGCACAGCTGCTTGCAGTGCAACATGGGTATTCAAATGAGGCATGCCCACTGCTGACACGCCCCTAAATGCATGCTTGGTCTCTCGGCAGAGCCCCGCAGCTGTCAAGAATGCCACAGCCTGAGGCATGCTTTGCCCGCAGTCAAAGATGCTGACATCATAAATAGGGAACCAAAACTTTTTCTTTTTTTCGCAACAGCTTGGTGCTTAGAACCTCTTGGATCTCTGTTTAAGACGTTTCTTCTACTTTTGTACAAGTTTAGCACAGCCAGTGTAAACTGGGCCTGAAAAAATTGAGTGAAACTCGTAGTCGTTCCTCTCCACGGAAATCTTTAGTAAAAGGCGAAAGATTTATTCGATCTGAAGAGAAACCAGAGTATAAAATCCATCCATCTGACAGCAGGCAAGGTGCGGAACCTGCCTTTTACACGTATGGTGAGCAACCCTACATTAAGCTGTAACTTGGAGAATCTGCCATAAATATTAATGACCCCACTAAATATGTAAAAAAAGAAAAAATCTCTGTTTTTTTTTAAGCTTGTATCATATTAACAGCAAAGGGAAGAGGAGCACAGCTGCTTGCAGTGCAACATGGGTATTCAAATGAGGCATGCCCACTGCTGACACGCCCCTAAATGCATGCTTGGTCTCTCGGCAGAGCCCTGCAGCTGTCAAGAATGCCAGAGCCTGAGGCATGCTTTGCCCGCAGTCAAAGATGCTGACATCATAAATAGGGATCCAAAACTTTTTCTTTTTTTTGCAACAGCTTGGTGCTTAGAACCTCTTGGATCTCTGTTTAAGAAGTTTCTTCTACTTTTGTACAAGTTTAGCACAGCCAGTGTAAACTGGGCCTGAAAAAATTGAGTGAAACTCATGGTCGTTCCTCTCCACGGAAATCTTTAGTAAAAGGCGAAAGATTTATTCGATTTGAAGAGAAACCAGAGTATAAAATCCATCCATCTGACAGCAGGCAAGGTGCGGAACCTGCCTTTTACACGTATGGTGAGCAACCTTACATTATGCTGTAACTTGGAGAATCTGCCATAAATATTAATGACCCCACTAAATATGTAAAAAAAGAAAAAATATCTGTTTTTTTTTTTTAAGCTTGTATCATATTAACAGCAAAGGGAAGAGGAGCACAGCTGCTTGCAGTGCAACATGGGTATTCAAATGAGGCATGCCCACTGCTGACACGCCCCTAAATGCATGCTTGGTCTCTCAGCAGAGCCCTGCAGCTGTCAAGAATGCCAGAGCCTGAGGCATGCTTTGCCCGCAGTCAAAGATGCTGACATCATAAATAGGGAACCAAAACTTTTTCTTTTTTTCGCAACAGCTTGGTGCTTAGAACCTCTTGGATCTCTGTTTAAGAAGTTTCTTCTACTTTTGTACAAGTTTAGCACAGCCAGTGTAAACTGGGCCTGAAAAAATTGAGTGAAACTCGTGTTCGTTCCTCTCCACGGAAATCTTTAGTAAAAGGCGAAAAATTTATTCGATCTGAAGAGAAACCAGAGTATAAAATCCATCCATCTGACAGCAGGCAATGTGCGGAACCTGCCTTTTACACGTATGGTGAGCAACCCTACATTAAACTGTAACTTGGAGAATCTGCCATAAATATTAATGACCCCACTAAATATGTAAAAAAAGACAAAATATCTGGTGTTTTTTTACGCTTGTATCATATTAATAGCAAAGGGAAGAGGAGCACAGCTGCTTGCAGTGCAACATGGGTATTCAAATGAGGCATGCCCACTGCTGACACGCCCCTAAATGCATGCTTGGTCTCTCGGCAAAACCCTGCAGCTGTCAAGAATGCCAGAGCCTGAGGCATGCTTTGCCCGCAGTCAAAGATGCTGACATCATAAATAGGGAGCCAAAACTTTTTCTTTTTTTCGCAACAGCTTGGTGCTTAGAACCTCTTGGATCTCTGTTTAAGAAGTTTCTTCTACTTTTGTACAAGTTTAGCACAGCCAGTGTAAACTTGGCCTGAAAAAATTGAGTGAAACTCATGGTCGTTCCTCTCCACGGAAATCTTTAGTAAAAGGCGAAAGATTTATTCGATCTGAAGAGAAACCAGAGTATAAAGTCCATCCATCTGACAGCAGGCAAGGTGCGGAACCTGCCTTTTACACGTATGGTGAGCAACCCTACATTAAACTGTAACTTGGAGAATCTGCCATAAAAATTAATGACCCCACTAAATATGTAAAAAAAGAAAAAATATCTGGGGTTTTTTTAAGATTGTATCATATTAACAGCAAAGGGAAGAGGAGCACAGCTGCTTGCAGTGCAACATGGGTATTCAAATGAGGCATGCCCACTGCTGACACGCCCCTAGATGCATGCTTGGTCTCTCGGCAGAGCCCTGCAGCTGTCAAGAATGCCAGAGCCTGAGACATGCTTTGCCCGCAGTCAAAGATGCTGACATCATAAATAGGGAGCCAAAACTTTTTCTTTTTTTTGCAAGAACTTGGTGCTTAGATCCTCTTGGATCTCTGTTTAAGAAGTTTCTTCTACTTTTGTACAAGTTTAGCACAGCCAGTGTAAACTGGGCCTGAAAAAATTGAGTGAATCTCATGGTCGTTTCTCTCCACGGAAATCTTTAGTAAAAGGCGAAAGATTTATTCAATCTGAAGAGAAACCAGAGTATAAAGTCCATCCATCTGACAGCAGGCAAGGTGCGGAACCTGCCTTTAACACGTATGGTGAGCAACCCTACATTAAACTGTAACTTGGAGAATCTGCCATAAATATTAATGACCCCACTAAATATGTAAAAAAAGACAAAATATCTGGTGTGTTTTTTAAGCTTGTATCATATTAACAGCAAAGGGAAGAGGAGCACAGCTGCTTGCAGTGCAACATGGGTATTCAAATGAGGCATGCCCACTGCTGACACGCCCCTAAATGCATGCTTGGTCTCTCGGCAGAGCCCTGCAGCTGTCAAGAATGCCAGAGCCTGAGGCATGCTTTGCCCGCAGTCAAAGATGCTGACATCATAAATAGGGAACCAAAACTTTTTCTTTTTTTCGCAACAGCTTGGTGCTTAGAACCTCTTGGATCTCTGTTTAAGACGTTTCTTCTACTTTTGTACAAGTTTAGCACAGCCAGTGTAAACTGGGCCTGAAAAAATTGAGTGAAACTCGTGGTCGTTCCTCTCCACGGAAATCTTTAGTAAAAGGCGAAAGATTTATTCGATCTGAAGAGAAACCAGAGTATAAAATCCATCCATCTGACAGCAGGCAAGGTGCGGAACCTGCCTTTTACACGTATGGTGAGCAACCCTACATTAAGCTGTAACTTGGAGAATCTGCCATAAATATTAATGACCCCACTAAATATGTAAAAAAAGAAAAAAATATTTTTTTTTTTTAGCTTGTATCATGTTAACAGCAAAGGGAAGAGGAGCACAGCTGCTTGCAGTGCAACATGGGTATTCAAATGAGGCATGCCCACTGCTGACACGCCCCTAAATGCATGCTTGGTCTCTCGGCAGAGCCCCGCAGCTGTCAAGAATGCCAGAGCCTGAGGCATGCTTTGCCCGCAGTCAAAGATGCTGACATCATAAATAGGGAACCAAAACTTTTTCTTTTTTTCGCAACAGCTTGGTGCTTAGAACCTCTTGGATCTCTGTTTAAGACGTTTCTTCTACTTTTGTACAAGTTTAGCACAGCCAGTGTAAACTGGGCCTGAAAAAATTGAGTGAAACTCGTGGTCGTTCCTCTCCACGGAAATCTTTAGTAAAAGGCGAAAGATTTATTCAATCTGAAGAGAAACCAGAGTATAAAGTCCATCCATCTGACAGCAGGCAAGGTGCGGAACCTGCCTTTTACACGTATGGTGAGCAACCCTACATTAAGCTGTAACTTGGAGAATCTGCCATAAATATTAATGACCCCACTAAATATGTAAAAAAAGAAAAAATATCTGTTTTTTTTTTTAAGCTTGTATCATATTAACAGCAAAGGGAAGAGGAGCACAGCTGCTTGCAGTGCAACATGGGTATTCAAATGAGGCATGCCCACTGCTGACACGCCCCTAAATGCATGCTTGGTCTCTCGGCAGAGCCCTGCAGCTGTCAAGAATGCCAGAGCCTGAGGCATGCTTTGCCCGCAGTCAAAGATGCTGACATCATAAATAGGGAACCAAAACTTTTTCTTTTTTTCGCAACAGCTTGGTGCTTAGAACCTCTTGGATCTCTGTTTAAGAAGTTTCTTCTACTTTTGTACAAGTTTAGCACAGCCAGTGTAAACTGGGCCTGAAAAAATTGAGTGAAACTCGTGTTCGTTCCTCTCCACAGAAATCTTTAGTAAAAGGCGAAAGATTTATTCGATCTGAAGAGAAACCAGAGTATAAAGTCCATCCATCTGACAGCAGGCAAGGTGTGGAACCTGCCTTTCACACGTATGGTGAGCAACCCTACATTAAGCTTTAACTTGGAGAATCTGCCATAAATATTAATGACCCCACTAAATATGTAAAAAAAGAAAAAATATCAGTTTTTTTTTTTTAAGCTTGTATCATATTAACAGCAAAGGGAAGAGGAGCACAGCTGCTTGCAGTGCAACATGGGTATTCAAATGAGGCATGCCCACTGCTGACACGCCCCTAAATGCATGCTTGGTCTCTCGGCAGAGCCCTGCAGCTGTCAAGAATGCCAGAGCCTGAGGCATGCTTTGCCCGCAGTCAAAGATGCTGACATCATAAATAGGGATCCAAAACTTTTTCTTTTTTTCGCAACAGCTTGGTGCTTAGAACCTCATGGATCTCTGTTTAAGAAGTTTCTTCTACTTTTGTACAAGTTTAGCACAGCCAGTGTAAACTGGGCCTGAAAAAATTGAGTGAAACTCATGGTCGTTCCTCTCCACGGAAATCTTTAGTAAAAGGCGAAAGATTTATTCAATCTGAAGAGAAACCAGAGTATAAAATCCATCCATCTGACAGCAGGCAAGGTGCGGAACCTGCCTTTTACACGTATGGTGAGCAACCCTACATTAAGCTGTAACTTGGAGAATCTGCCATAAATATTAATGACCCCACTAAATATGTAAAAAAAGAAAAAATCTCTGTTTTTTTTTTAAGCTTGTATCATATTAACAGCAAAGGGAAGAGGAGCACAGCTGCTTGCAGTGCAACATGGGTATTCAAATGAGGCATGCCCACTGCTGACACGCCCCTAAATGCATGCTTGGTCTCTCGGCAGAGCCCTGCAGCTGTCAAGAATGCCAGAGCCTGAGGCATGCTTTGCCCGCAGTCAAAGATGCTGACATCATAAATAGGGATCCAAAACTTTTTCTTTTTTTCGCAACAGCTTGGTGCTTAGAACCTCTTGGATCTCTGTTTAAGAAGTTTCTTCTACTTTTGTACAAGTTTACCACAGCCAGTGTAAACTGGGCCTGAAAAAATTGAGTGATACTCATGGTCGTTCCTCTCCACGGAAATCTTTAGTAAAAGGCGAAAGATTTATTCGATCTGAAGAGAAACCAGAGTATAAAATCCATCCATCTGACAGCAGGCAAGGTGCGGAACCTGCCTTTTACACGTATGGTGAGCAACCCTACATTAAGCTGTAACTTGGAGAATCTGCCATAAATATTAATGACCCCACTAAATATGTAAAAAAAGAAAAAATATCTGTTTTTTTTTTTAAGCTTGTATCATATTAACAGCAAAGGGAAGAGGAGCACAGCTGCTTGCAGTGCAACATGGGTATTCAAATGAGGCATGCCCACTGCTGACACGCCCCTAAATGCATGCTTGGTCTCTCGGCAGAGCCCTGCAGCTGTCAAGAATGCCAGAGCCTGAGGCATGCTTTGCCCGCAGTCAAAGATGCTGACATCATAAATAGGGAACCAAAACTTTTTCTTTTTTTCGCAACAGCTTGGTGCTTAGAACCTCTTGGATCTCTGTTTAAGAAGTTTCTTCTACTTTTGTACAAGTTTAGCACAGCCAGTGTAAACTGGGCCTGAAAAAATTGAGTGAAACTCGTGTTCGTTCCTCTCCACGGAAATCTTTAGTAAAAGGCGAAAGATTTATTCGATCTGAAGAGAAACCAGAGTATAAAGTCCATCCATCTGACAGCAGGCAAGGTGTGGAACCTGCCTTTCACACGTATGGTGAGCAACCCTACATTAAGCTTTAACTTGGAGAATCTGCCATAAATATTAATGACCCCACTAAATATGTAAAAAAAGAAAAAATATCTGTTTTTTTTTTTAAGCTTGTATCATATTAACAGCAAAGGGAAGAGGAGCACAGCTGCTTGCAGTGCAACATGGGTATTCAAATGAGGCATGCCCACTGCTGACACGCCCCTAAATGCATGCTTGGTCTCTCGGCAGAGCCCTGCAGCTGTCAAGAATGCCAGAGCCTGAGGCATGCTTTGCCCGCAGTCAAAGATGCTGACATCATAAATAGGGATCCAAAACTTTTTCTTTTTTTCGCAACAGCTTGGTGCTTAGAACCTCTTGGATCTCTGTTTAAGAAGTTTCTTCTACTTTTGTACAAGTTTAGCACAGCCAGTGTAAACTGGGCCTGAAAAAATTGAGTGAAACTCATGGTCGTTCCTCTCCACGGAAATCTTTAGTAAAAGGCGAAAGATTTATTCAATCTGAAGAGAAACCAGAGTATAAAATCCATCCATCTGACAGCAGGCAAGGTGCGGAACCTGCCTTTTACACGTATGGTGAGCAACCCTACATTAAGCTGTAACTTGGAGAATCTGCCATAAATATTAATGACCCCACTAAATATGTAAAAAAAGAAAAAAAAATATATATTTTTTTTTTAGCTTGTATCATGTTAACAGCAAAGGGAAGAGGAGCACAGCTGCTTGCAGTGCAACATGGGTATTCAAATGAGGCATGCCCACTGCTGACACGCCCCTAAATGCATGCTTGGTCTCTCGGCAGAGCCCCGCAGCTGTCAAGAATGCCAGAGCCTGAGGCATGCTTTGCCCGCAGTCAAAGATGCTGACATCATAAATAGGGAACCAAAACTTTTTCTTTTTTTCGCAACAGCTTGGTGCTTAGAACCTCTTGGATCTCTGTTTAAGACGTTTCTTCTACTTTTTACAAGTTTACCACAGCCAGTGTAAACTGGGCCTGAAAAAATTGAGTGAAACTCGTGGTCGTTCCTCTCCACGGAAATCTTTAGTAAAAGGCGAAATATTTATTCAATCTGAAGAGAAACCAGAGTATAAAATCCATCCATCTGACAGCAGGCAA
>NC_086323.1:15398008-15423008 GCF_036172605.1 Pelobates fuscus | reverse complement strand
CGCCCCTAAATGCATGCTTGGTCTCTCGGCAGAGCCCCGCAGCTGTCAAGAATGCCAGAGCCTGAGGCATGCTTTGCCCGCAGTCAAAGATGCTGACATCATAAATAGGGAACCAAAACTTTTTCTTTTTTTCGCAACAGCTTGGTGCTTAGAACCTCTTGGATCTCTGTTTAAGACGTTTCTTCTACTTTTTACAAGTTTACCACAGCCAGTGTAAACTGGGCCTGAAAAAATTGAGTGAAACTCGTGGTCGTTCCTCTCCACGGAAATCTTTAGTAAAAGGCGAAAGATTTATTCGATCTGAAGAGAAACCAGAGTATAAAATCCATCCATCTGACAGCAGGCAAGGTGCGGAACCTGCCTTTTACACATAGAAACATAGAATGTGACGGCAGATAAGAACCATTCGGCCCATCTAGTCTGCCCAGTTTTCTAAATACTTTCATTAGTCCCTGGCCTTATCTTATAGTTAGGATAGCCTTATGCCTATCCCACGCATGCTTAAACTCCTTTACTGTGTTAACCTCTACCACTTCAGCTGGAAGGCTATTCCATGCATCCACTACCCTCTCAGTAAAGTAATACTTCCTGATATTATTTTTAAACCTTTGTCCCTCTAATTTAAGACTATGCCCTCTTGTTGTGGTAGTTTTTCTTCTTTTAAATATAGTCTCCTCCTTTACTGTGTTGATTCCCTTTATGTATTTGAATGTTTCTATCATATCCCCCCTGTCTCGTCTTTCCTCCATGCTATACATGTTAAGATCCTTTAACCTTTCCTGGTAAGTTTTATCCTGCAATCCATGAACCAGTTTAGTAGCCCTTCTTTGAACTCTCTCTAAGGTATCAATATCCTTCTGAAGATAGGGTCTCCAGTACTGTGTACAGTACTCCAAGTGAGGTCTCACCAGTGTTCTGTACAATGGCATGAGCACTTCCCTCTTTCTACTGCTAATACCTCTCCCTATACAACCAAGCATTCTGCTAGCATTTCCTGCTGCTCTATTACATTGTCTGCCTACCTTTAAGTCATCAGAAATAATCACCCCTAAATCCCTTTCCTCAGATGTTGAGGTTAGGACTCTATCAAATATTCTGTACTCTGCCCTTGGGTTTTTACGTCCAAGATGCATTATCTTGCACTTATCCACATTAAATGTCAGTTGCCACAACTCTGACCATTTTTCTAGTCTACCTAAATCATTTTCCATTTGGCTTATCCCTCCTGGAACATCAACCCTGTTACATATCTTAGTATCATCCGCAAAAAGACACACCTTACCATCAAGACCTTCTGCAATATCACTAATAAAAATATTAAAGAGAATGGGTCCAAGTACAGATCCCTGAGGTACCCCACTGGTGACAAGCCCAAGCTTCGAATATACTCCATTGACTACAACCCTCTGTTGCCTGTCACTCAGCCACTGCCTTACCCATTCAACAATATTGGAATCCAAACTCAAAGATTGTAGTTTGTTGATAAGCCTTCTATGTGCAACAGTGTCAAAAGCCTTACTGAAATCGAGGTAAGCAATGTCTACTGCACCACCCTGATCTATAATTTTAGTTACCCAATCAAAAAAATCAATAAGATTAGTTTGGCATGATCTCCCTGAAGTAAACCCATGTTGTCTCTGATCTTGAAATCCATGTGTTTTTAGATGTTCAACAATCCTATCCTTTAACATGGTTTCCATCACTTTCCCCACTACTGAAGTTAGGCTTACTGGCCTATAGTTGCCCGACTCCTCCCTATTACCTTTCTTGTGAATGGGCACAACATTCGCTAACTTCCAATCTTCTGGGACTACTCCTGTTATCAATGATTGGTTAAATAAATCTGTTAATGGTTTTGCTAGTACACCACTAAGCTCTTTTAATAGCTTTGGGTGTATTCCATCAGGTCCCATTGACTTATTTGTCTTTACTTTTGACAGTTGAAATAGAACCTCTTCCTCTACACGTATGGTGAGCAACTCTACATTAAGCTGTAACTTGGAGAATCTGCCATAAATATTAATGACCCCACTAAATATGTAAAAAAAGAAAAAATATCTGTTTTTTTTTTTTAAGCTTGTATCATATTAACAGCAAAGGGAAGAGGAGCACAGCTGCTTGCAGTGCAACATGGGTATTCAAATGAGGCATGCCCACTGCTTACACGCCCCTAAATGCATGCTTGGTCTCTCGGCAGAGCCCTGCAGCTGTCAAGAATGCCAGAGCCTGAGGCATGCTTTGCCCGCAGTCAAAGATGCTGACATCATAAATAGGGAACCAAAACTTTTTCTTTTTTTCGCAACAGCTTGGTGCTTAGAACCTCTTGGATCTCTGTTTAAGAAGTTTCTTCTACTTTTGTACAAGTTTAGCACAGCCAGTGTAAACTGGGCCTGAAAAAATTGAGTGAAACTCGTGTTCGTTCCTTTCCACGGAAATCTTTAGTAAAAGGCGAAAGATTTATTCGATCTGAAGAGAAACCAGAGTATAAAGTCCATCCATCTGACAGCAGGCAAGGTGTGGAACCTGCCTTTCACACGTATGGTGAGCAACCCTACATTAAGCTTTAACTTGGAGAATCTGCCATAAATATTAATGACCCCACTAAATATGTAAAAAAAGAAAAAATATCTGTTTTTTTTTTTAAGCTTGTATCATATTAACAGCAAAGGGAAGAGGAGCACAGCTGCTTGCAGTGCAACATGGGTATTCAAATGAGGCATGCCCACTGCTGACACGCCCCTAAATGCATGCTTGGTCTCTCGGCAGAGCCCTGCAGCTGTCAAGAATGCCAGAGCCTGAGGCATGCTTTGCCCGCAGTCAAAGATGCTGACATCATAAATAGGGATCCAAAACTTTTTCTTTTTTTCGCAACAGCTTGGTGCTTAGAACCTCTTGGATCTCTGTTTAAGAAGTTTCTTCTACTTTTGTACAAGTTTAGCACAGCCAGTGTAAACTGGGCCTGAAAAAATTGAGTGAAACTCATGGTCGTTCCTCTCCACGGAAATCTTTAGTAAAAGGCGAAAGATTTATTCAATCTGAAGAGAAACCAGAGTATAAAATCCATCCATCTGACAGCAGGCAAGGTGCGGAACCTGCCTTTTACACGTATGGTGAGCAACCCTACATTAAGCTGTAACTTGGAGAATCTGCCATAAATATTAATGACCCCACTAAATATGTAAAAAAAGAAAAAAAAATATATATATTTTTTTTTAGCTTGTATCATGTTAACAGCAAAGGGAAGAGGAGCACAGCTGCTTGCAGTGCAACATGGGTATTCAAATGAGGCATGCCCACTGCTGACACGCCCCTAAATGCATGCTTGGTCTCTCGGCAGAGCCCCGCAGCTGTCAAGAATGCCAGAGCCTGAGGCATGCTTTGCCCGCAGTCAAAGATGCTGACATCATAAATAGGGAACCAAAACTTTTTCTTTTTTTTGCAACAGCTTGGTGCTTAGAACCTCTTGGATCTCTGTTTAAGACGTTTCTTCTACTTTTTACAAGTTTACCACAGCCAGTGTAAACTGGGCCTGAAAAAATTGAGTGAAACTCGTGGTCATTCCTCTCCACGGAAATCTTTAGTAAAAGGCGAAAGATTTATTCGATCTGAAGAGAAACCAGAGTATAAAATCCATCCATCTGACAGCAGGCAAGGTGCGGAACCTGCCTTTTACACGTATGGTGAGCAACTCTACATTAAGCTGTAACTTGGAGAATCTGCCATAAATATTAATGACCCCACTAAATATGTAAAAAAAGAAAAAATCTCTGTTTTTTTTTAAGCTTGTATCATATTAACAGCAAAGGGAAGAGGAGCACAGCTGCTTGCAGTGCAACATGGGTATTCAAATGAGGCATGCCCACTGCTGACACGCCCCTAAATGCATGCTTGGTCTCTCGGTAGAGCCCTGCAGCTGTCAAGAATGCCAGAGCCTGAGGCATGCTTTGCCCGCAGTCAAAGATGCTGACATCATAAATAGGGATCCAAAACTTTTTCTTTTTTTCGCAACAGCTTGGTGCTTAGAACCTCTTGGATCTCTGTTTAAGAAGTTTCTTCTACTTTTGTACAAGTTTACCACAGCCAGTGTAAACTGGGCCTGAAAAAATTGAGTGAAACTCATGGTCGTTCCTCTCCACGGAAATCTTTAGTAAAAGGCAAAAGATTTATTCGATCTGAAGAGAAACCAGAGTATAAAATCCATCCATCTGACAGCAGGCAAGGTGCGGAACCTGCCTTTTACACGTATGGTGAGCAACCCTACATTAAGCTGTAACTTGGAGAATCTGCCATAAATATTAATGACCCCACTAAATATGTAAAAAAAGAAAAAATATCTGTTTTTTTTTTTAAGCTTGTATCATATTAACAGCAAAGGGAAGAGGAGCACAGCTGCTTGCAGTGCAACATGGGTATTCAAATGAGGCATGCCCACTGCTGACACACCCCTAAATGCATGCTTGGTCTCTCGGCAGAGCCCTGCAGCTGTCAAGAATGCCAGAGCCTGAGGCATGCTTTGCCCGCAGTCAAAGATGCTGACATCATAAATAGGGAACCAAAACTTTTTCTTTTTTTCACAACAGCTTGGTGCTTAGAACCTCTTGGATCTCTGTTTAAGAAGTTTCTTCTACTTTTGTACAAGTTTAGCACAGCCAGTGTAAACTGGGCCTGAAAAAATTGAGTGAAACTCGTGTTCGTTCCTCTCCACGGAAATCTTTAGTAAAAGGCGAAAGATTTATTTGATCTGAAGAGAAACCAGAGTATAAAGTCCATCTATCTGACAGCAGGCAAGGTGTGGAACCTGCCTTTCACACGTATGGTGAGCAACCCTACATTAAGCTTTAACTTGGAGAATCTGCCATAAATATTAATGACCCCACTAAATATGTAAAAAAAGAAAAAATATCTGTTTTTTTTTTTAAGCTTGTATCATATTAACAGCAAAGGGAAGAGGAGCACAGCTGCTTGCAGTGCAACATGGGTATTCAAATGAGGCATGCCCACTGCTGACACTCCCCTAAATGCATGCTTGGTCTCTCGGCAGAGCCCTGCAGCTGTCAAGAATGCCAGAGCCTGAGGCATGCTTTGCCCGCAGTCAAAGATGCTGACATCATAAATAGGGAACCAAAACTTTTTCTTTTTTTCACAACAGCTTGGTGCTTAGAACCTCTTGGATCTCTGTTTAAGAAGTTTCTTCTACTTTTGTACAAGTTTAGCACAGCCAGTGTAAACTGGGCCTGAAAAAATTGAGTGAAACTCGTGTTCGTTCTTCTCCACGGAAATCTTTAGTAAAAGGCGAAAGATTTATTCGATCTGAAGAGAAACCAGAGTATAAAATCCATCCATCTGACAGCAGGCAAGGTGTGGAACCTGCCTTTCACACGTATGGTGAGCAACCCTACATTAAGCTTTAACTTGGAGAATCTGCCATAAATATTAATGACCCCACTAAATATGTAAAAAAAGAAAAAAATATATATATATTTTTTTTTAGCTTGTATCATATTAACAGCAAAGGGAAGAGGAGCACAGCTGCTTGCAGTGCAACATGGGTATTCAAATGAGGCATGCCCACTGCTGACACGCCCCTAAATGCATGCTTGGTCTCTCGGCAGAGCCCTGCAGCTGTCAAGAATGCCAGAGCCTGAGGCATGCTTTGCCCGCAGTCAAAGATGCTGACATCATAAATAGGGATCCAAAACTTTTTCTTTTTTTCGCAACAGCTTGGTGCTTAGAACCTCTTGGATCTCTGTTTAAGACGTTTCTTCTACTTTTTACAAGTTTACCACAGCCAGTGTAAACTGGGCCTGAAAAAATTGAGTGAAACTCGTGGTCGTTCCTCTCCACGGAAATCTTTAGTAAAAGGCGAAAGATTTATTCGATCTGAAGAGAAACCAGAGTATAAAATCCATCCATCTGACAGCAGGCAAGGTGCGGAACCTGCCTTTTACACGTATGGTGAGCAACTCTACATTAAGCTGTAACTTGGAGAATCTGCCATAAATATTAATGACCCCACTAAATATGTAAAAAAAGAAAAAATCTCTGTTTTTTTTTAAGCTTGTATCATATTAACAGCAAAGGGAAGAGGAGCACAGCTGCTGGCAGTGCAACATGGGTATTCAAATGAGGCATGCCCACTGCTGACACGCCCCTAAATGCATGCTTGGTCTCTCGGCAGAGCCCTGCAGCTGTCAAGAATGCCAGAGCCTGAGGCATGCTTTGTCCGCAGTCAAAGATGCTGACATCATAAATAGGGATCCAAAACTTTTTCTTTTTTTCGCAACAGCTTGGTGCTTAGAACCTCTTGGATCTCTGTTTAAGAAGTTTCTTCTACTTTTGTACAAGTTTACCACAGCCAGTGTAAACTGGGCCTGAAAAAATTGAGTGAAACTCATGGTCGTTCCTCTCCACGGAAATCTTTAGTAAAAGGCGAAAAATTTATTCGATCTGAATAGAAACCAGAGTATAAAATCCATCCATCTGACAGCAGGCAAGGTGCGGAACCTGCCTTTTACACGTATGGTGAGCAACCCTACATTAAGCTGTAACTTGGAGAATCTGCCATAAATATTAATGACCCCACTAAATATGTAAAAAAAAGAAAAAATATCTGTTTTTTTTTTTAAGCTTGTATCATATTAACAGCAAAGGGAAGAGGAGCACAGCTGCTTGCAGTGCAACATGGGTATTCAAATGAGGCATGCCCACTGCTGACACACCCCTAAATGCATGCTTGGTCTCTCGGCAGAGCCCTGCAGCTGTCAAGAATGCCAGAGCCTGAGGCATGCTTTGCCCGCAGTCAAAGATGCTGACATCATAAATAGGGAACCAAAACTTTTTCTTTTTTTCACAACAGCTTGGTGCTTAGAACCTCTTGGATCTCTGTTTAAGAAGTTTCTTCTACTTTTGTACAAGTTTAGCACAGCCAGTGTAAACTGGGCCTGAAAAAATTGAGTGAAACTCGTGTTCGTTCCTCTCCACGGAAATCTTTAGTAAAAGGCGAAAGATTTATTCGATCTGAAGAGAAACCAGAGTATAAAGTCCATCTATCTGACAGCAGGCAAGGTGTGGAACCTGCCTTTCACACGTATGGTGAGCAACCCTACATTAAGCTTTAACTTGGAGAATCTGCCATAAATATTAATGACCCCACTAAATATGTAAAAAAAGAAAAAATATCTGTTTTTTTTTTTAAGCTTGTATCATATTAACAGCAAAGGGAAGAGGAGCACAGCTGCTTGCAGTGCAACATGGGTATTCAAATGAGGCATGCCCACTGCTGACACTCCCCTAAATGCATGCTTGGTCTCTCGGCAGAGCCCTGCAGCTGTCAAGAATGCCAGAGCCTGAGGCATGCTTTGCCCGCAGTCAAAGATGCTGACATCATAAATAGGGAACCAAAACTTTTTCTTTTTTTCACAACAGCTTGGTGCTTAGAACCTCTTGGATCTCTGTTTAAGAAGTTTCTTCTACTTTTGTACAAGTTTAGCACAGCCAGTGTAAACTGGGCCTGAAAAAATTGAGTGAAACTCGTGTTCGTTCTTCTCCACGGAAATCTTTAGTAAAAGGCGAAAGATTTATTCGATCTGAAGAGAAACCAGAGTATAAAATCCATCCATCTGACAGCAGGCAAGGTGTGGAACCTGCCTTTCACACGTATGGTGAGCAACCCTACATTAAGCTTTAACTTGGAGAATCTGCCATAAATATTAATGACCCCACTAAATATGTAAAAAAAGAAAAAAATATATATATTTTTTTTTTTAGCTTGTATCATATTAACAGCAAAGGGAAGAGGAGCACAGCTGCTTGCAGTGCAACATGGGTATTCAAATGAGGCATGCCCACTGCTGACACGCCCCTAAATGCATGCTTGGTCTCTCGGCAGAGCCCTGCAGCTGTCAAGAATGCCAGAGCCTGAGGCATGCTTTGCCCGCAGTCAAAGATGCTGACATCATAAATAGGGATCCAAAACTTTTTCTTTTTTTCGCAACAGCTTGGTGCTTAGAACCTCTTGGATCTCTGTTTAAGACGTTTCTTCTACTTTTTACAAGTTTACCACAGCCAGTGTAAACTGGGCCTGAAAAAATTGAGTGAAACTCGTGGTCGTTCCTCTCCACGGAAATCTTTAGTAAAAGGCGAAAGATTTATTCGATCTGAAGAGAAACCAGAGTATAAAATCCATCCATCTGACAGCAGGCAAGGTGCGGAACCTGCCTTTTACACGTATGGTGAGCAACTCTACATTAAGCTGTAACTTGGAGAATCTGCCATAAATATTAATGACCCCACTAAATATGTAAAAAAAGAAAAAATCTCTGTTTTTTTTTAAGCTTGTATCATATTAACAGCAAAGGGAAGAGGAGCACAGCTGCTGGCAGTGCAACATGGGTATTCAAATGAGGCATGCCCACTGCTGACACGCCCCTAAATGCATGCTTGGTCTCTCGGCAGAGCCCTGCAGCTGTCAAGAATGCCAGAGCCTGAGGCATGCTTTGTCCGCAGTCAAAGATGCTGACATCATAAATAGGGATCCAAAACTTTTTCTTTTTTTCGCAACAGCTTGGTGCTTAGAACCTCTTGGATCTCTGTTTAAGAAGTTTCTTCTACTTTTGTACAAGTTTACCACAGCCAGTGTAAACTGGGCCTGAAAAAATTGAGTGAAACTCATGGTCGTTCCTCTCCACGGAAATCTTTAGTAAAAGGCGAAAGATTTATTCGATCTGAAGAGAAACCAGAGTATAAAATCCATCCATCTGACAGCAGGCAAGGTGCGGAACCTGCCTTTTACACGTATGGTGAGCAACCCTACATTAAGCTGTAACTTGGAGAATCTGCCATAAATATTAATGACCCCACTAAATATGTAAAAAAAGAAAAAATATCTGTTTTTTTTTTTAAGCTTGTATCATATTAACAGCAAAGGGAAGAGGAGCACAGCTGCTTGCAGTGCAACATGGGTATTCAAATGAGGCATGCCCACTGCTGACACGCCCCTAAATGCATGCTTGGTCTCTCGGCAGAGCCCTGCAGCTGTCAAGAATGCCAGAGCCTGAGGCATGCTTTGCCCGCAGTCAAAGATGCTGACATCATAAATAGGGAACCAAAACTTTTTCTTTTTTTCGCAACAGCTTGGTGCTTAGAACCTCTTGGATCTCTGTTTAAGAAGTTTCTTCTACTTTTGTACAAGTTTAGCACAGCCAGTGTAAACTGGGCCTGAAAAAATTGAGTGAAACTCGTGTTCGTTCCTCTCCACGGAAATCTTTAGTAAAAGGCGAAAGATTTATTCGATCTGAAGAGAAACCAGAGTATAAAGTCCATCCATCTGACAGCAGGCAAGGTGTGGAACCTGCCTTTCACACGTATGGTGAGCAACCCTACATTAAGCTTTAACTTGGAGAATCTGCCATAAATATTAATGACCCCACTAAATATGTAAAAAAAGAAAAAATATCTGTTTTTTTTTTTTAAGCTTGTATCATATTAACAGCAAAGGGAAGAGGAGCACAGCTGCTTGCAGTGCAACATGGGTATTCAAATGAGGCATGCCCACTGCTGACACGCCCCTAAATGCATGCTTGGTCTCTCGGCAGAGCCCTGCAGCTGTCAAGAATGCCAGAGCCTGAGGCATGCTTTGCCCGCAGTCAAAGATGCTGACATCATAAATAGGGATCCAAAACTTTTTCTTTTTTTCGCAACAGCTTGGTGCTTAGAACCTCTTGGATCTCTGTTTAAGAAGTTTCTTCTACTTTTGTACAAGTTTAGCACAGCCAGTGTAAACTGGGCCTGAAAAAATTGAGTGAAACTCATGGTCGTTCCTCTCCACGGAAATCTTTAGTAAAAGGCGAAAGATTTATTCGATCTGAAGAGAAACCAGAGTATAAAATCCATCCATCTGACAGCAGGCAAGGTGCGGAACCTGCCTTTTACACGTATGGTGAGCAACCCTACATTAAGCTTTAACTTGGAGAATCTGCCATAAATATTAATGACCCCACTAAATATGTAAAAAAAGAAAAAAATATATATATATTTTTTTTTAGCTTGTATCATGTTAACAGCAAAGGGAAGAGGAGCACAGCTGCTTGCAGTGCAACATGGGTATTCAAATGAGGCATGCCCACTGCTGACACGCCCCTAAATGCATGCTTGGTCTCTCGGCAGAGCCCCGCAGCTGTCAAGAATGCCAGAGCCTAAGGCATGCTTTGCCCGCAGTCAAAGATGCTGACATCATAAATAGGGAACCAAAACTTTTTCTTTTTTTCGCAACAGCTTGGTGCTTAGAACCTCTTGGATCTCTGTTTAAGAAGTTTCTTCTACTTTTGTACAAGTTTAGCACAGCCAGTGTAAACTGGGCCTGAAAAAATTGAGTGAAACTCATGGTCGTTCCTCTCCACGCAAATCTTTAGTAAAAGGCGAAAGATTTATTCGATCTGAAGAGAAACCAGAATATAAAATCCATCCATCTGACAGCAGGCAAGGTGCGGAACCTGCCTTTTACAGGTATGGTGAGCAACCCTACATTAAGCTGTAACTTGGAGAATCTGCCATAAATATTAATGACCCCACTAAATATGTAAAAAAAGAAAAAAATATTTTTTTTTATTTTTTTTTAGCTTGTATCATGTTAACAGCAAAAGGAAGAGGAGCACAGCTGCTTGCAGTGCAACATGGGTATTCAAATGAGGCATGCCCACTGCTGACACGCCCCTAAATGCATGCTTGGTCTCTCGGCAGAGCCCTGCAGCTGTCAAGAATGCCAGAGCCTGAGGCATGCTTTGCCCGCAGTCAAAGATGCTGACATCATAAATAGGGAACCAAAACTTTTTCTTTTTTTCACAACAGCTTGGTGCTTAGAACCTCTTGGATCTCTGTTTAAGAAGTTTCTTCTACTTTTGTACAAGTTTAGCACAGCCAGTGTAAACTGGGCCTGAAAAAATTGAGTGAAACTCGTGTTCGTTCCTCTCCACGGAAATCTTTAGTAAAAGGCGAAAGATTTATTCGATCTGAAGAGAAACCAGAGTATAAAGTCCATCCATCTGACAGCAGGCAAGGTGTGGAACCTGCCTTTCACACGTATGGTGAGCAACCCTACATTAAGCTTTAACTTGGAGAATCTGCCATAAATATTAATGACCCCACTAAATATGTAAAAAAAGAAAAAAATATCTTTTTTTTTTTTTTTTTAGCTTGTATCATGTTAACAGCAAAGGGAAGAGGAGCACAGCTGCTTGCAGTGCAACATGGGTATTCAAATGAGGCATGCCCACTGCTGACACGCCCCTAAATGCATGCTTGGTCTCTCGGCAGAGCCCTGCAGCTGTCAAGAATGCCAGAGCCTGAGGCATGCTTTGCCCGCAGTCAAAGATGCTGACATCATAAATAGGGATCCAAAACTTTTTCTTTTTTTCGCAACAGCTTGGTGCTTAGAACCTCTTGGATCTCTGTTTAAGAAGTTTCTTCTACTTTTGTACAAGTTTAGCACAGCCAGTGTAAACTGGGCCTGAAAAAATTGAGTGAAACTCGTGGTCGTTCCTCTCCACGGAAATCTTTAGTAAAAGGCGAAAGATTTATTCGATCTGAAGAGAAACCAGAGTATAAAATCCATCCATCTGACAGCAGGCAAGGTGCGGAACCTGCCTTTTACACGTATGGTGAGCAACCCTACATTAAGCTGTAACTTGGAGAATCTGCCATAAATATTAATGACCCCACTAAATATGTAAAAAAAGAAAAAATATCTGTTTTTTTTTTTTAAGCTTGTATCATATTAACAACAAAGGGAAGAGGAGCACAGCTGCTTGCAGTGCAACATGGGTATTCAAATGAGGCATGCCCACTGCTGACACGCCCCTAAATGCATGCTTGGTCTCTCGGCAGAGCCCTGCAGCTGTCAAGAATGCCAGAGCCTGAGGCATGCTTTGCCCGCAGTCAAAGATGCTGACATCATAAATAGGGATCCAAAACTTTTTCTTTTTTTCGCAACAGCTTGGTGCTTAGAACCTCTTGGATCTCTGTTTAAGAAGTTTCTTCTACTTTTTTACAAGTTTAGCACAGCCAGTATAAACTGGGCCTGAAAAAATTGAGTGAAACTCATGGTCGTTCCTCTCCACGGAAATCTTTAGTAAAAGGCGAAAGATTTATTCGATCTGAAGAGAAACCAGAGTATAAAATCCATCCATCTGACAGCAGGCAAGGTGTGGAACCTGCCTTTCACACGTATGGTGAGCAACCCTACATTAAGCTTTAACTTGGAGAATATGCCATAAATATTAATGACCCCACTAAATATGTAAAAAAAGAAAAAAAAATATATATTTTTTTTTTTAGCTTGTATCATGTTAACAGCAAAGGGAAGAGGAGCACAGCTGCTTGCAGTGCAACATGGGTATTCAAATGAGGCATGCCCACTGCTGACACGCCCCTAAATGCATGCTTGGTCTCTCGGCAGAGCCCCGCAGCTGTCAAGAATGCCAGAGCCTGAGGCATGCTTTGCCCGCAGTCAAAGATGCTGACATCATAAATAGGGAGCCAAAACTTTTTCTTTTTTTCGCAACAGCTTGGTGCTTAGAACCTCTTGGATCTCTGTTTAAGAAGTTTCTTCTACTTTTGTACAAGTTTAGCACAGCCAGTGTAAACTGGGCCTGAAAAAATTGAGTGAAACTCGTGGTCGTTCCTCTCCACGGAAATCTTTAGTAAAAGGCGAAAGATTTATTCGATCTGAAGAGAAACCAGAGTATAAAATCCATCCATCTGACAGCAGGCAAGGTGCGGAACCTGCCTTTTACACGTATGGTGAGCAACCCTACATTAAGCTGTAACTTGGAGAATCTGCCATAAATATTAATGACCCCACTAAATATGTAAAAAAAAGAAAAAATATCTGTTTTTTTTTTTTAAGCTTGTATCATATTAACAGCAAAGGGAAGAGGAGCACAGCTGCTTGCAGTGCAACATGGGTATTCAAATGAGGCATGCCCACTGCTGACACGCCCCTAAATGCATGCTTGGTCTCTCGGCAGAGCCCTGCAGCTGTCAAGAATGCCAGAGCCTGAGGCATGCTTTGCCCGCAGTCAAAGATGCTGACATCATAAATAGGGAACCAAAACTTTTTCTTTTTTTCGCAACAGCTTGGTGCTTAGAACCTCTTGGATCTCTGTTTAAGAAGTTTCTTCTACTTTTGTACAAGTTTAGCACAGCCAGTGTAAACTGGGCCTGAAAAAATTGAGTGAAACTCATGGTCGTTCCTCTCCACGCAAATCTTTAGTAAAAGGCGAAAGATTTATTCGATCTGAAGAGAAACCAGAATATAAAATCCATCCATCTGACAGCAGGCAAGGTGCGGAACCTGCCTTTTACAGGTATGGTGAGCAACCCTACATTAAGCTGTAACTTGGAGAATCTGCCATAAATATTAATGACCCCACTAAATATGTAAAAAAAGAAAAAAATATTTTTTTTTATTTTTTTTTAGCTTGTATCATGTTAACAGCAAAAGGAAGAGGAGCACAGCTGCTTGCAGTGCAACATGGGTATTCAAATGAGGCATGCCCACTGCTGACACGCCCCTAAATGCATGCTTGGTCTCTCGGCAGAGCCCTGCAGCTGTCAAGAATGCCAGAGCCTGAGGCATGCTTTGCCCGCAGTCAAAGATGCTGACATCATAAATAGGGAACCAAAACTTTTTCTTTTTTTCACAACAGCTTGGTGCTTAGAACCTCTTGGATCTCTGTTTAAGAAGTTTCTTCTACTTTTGTACAAGTTTAGCACAGCCAGTGTAAACTGGGCCTGAAAAAATTGAGTGAAACTCGTGTTCGTTCCTCTCCACGGAAATCTTTAGTAAAAGGCGAAAGATTTATTCGATCTGAAGAGAAACCAGAGTATAAAGTCCATCCATCTGACAGCAGGCAAGGTGTGGAACCTGCCTTTCACACGTATGGTGAGCAACCCTACATTAAGCTTTAACTTGGAGAATCTGCCATAAATATTAATGACCCCACTAAATATGTAAAAAAAGAAAAAAATATCTTTTTTTTTTTTTTTTAGCTTGTATCATGTTAACAGCAAAGGGAAGAGGAGCACAGCTGCTTGCAGTGCAACATGGGTATTCAAATGAGGCATGCCCACTGCTGACACGCCCCTAAATGCATGCTTGGTCTCTCGGCAGAGCCCTGCAGCTGTCAAGAATGCCAGAGCCTGAGGCATGCTTTGCCCGCAGTCAAAGATGCTGACATCATAAATAGGGATCCAAAACTTTTTCTTTTTTTCGCAACAGCTTGGTGCTTAGAACCTCTTGGATCTCTGTTTAAGAAGTTTCTTCTACTTTTGTACAAGTTTAGCACAGCCAGTGTAAACTGGGCCTGAAAAAATTGAGTGAAACTCGTGGTCGTTCCTCTCCACGGAAATCTTTAGTAAAAGGCGAAAGATTTATTCGATCTGAAGAGAAACCAGAGTATAAAATCCATCCATCTGACAGCAGGCAAGGTGCGGAACCTGCCTTTTACACGTATGGTGAGCAACCCTACATTAAGCTGTAACTTGGAGAATCTGCCATAAATATTAATGACCCCACTAAATATGTAAAAAAAGAAAAAATATCTGTTTTTTTTTTTTAAGCTTGTATCATATTAACAACAAAGGGAAGAGGAGCACAGCTGCTTGCAGTGCAACATGGGTATTCAAATGAGGCATGCCCACTGCTGACACGCCCCTAAATGCATGCTTGGTCTCTCGGCAGAGCCCTGCAGCTGTCAAGAATGCCAGAGCCTGAGGCATGCTTTGCCCGCAGTCAAAGATGCTGACATCATAAATAGGGATCCAAAACTTTTTCTTTTTTTCGCAACAGCTTGGTGCTTAGAACCTCTTGGATCTCTGTTTAAGAAGTTTCTTCTACTTTTTTACAAGTTTAGCACAGCCAGTATAAACTGGGCCTGAAAAAATTGAGTGAAACTCATGGTCGTTCCTCTCCACGGAAATCTTTAGTAAAAGGCGAAAGATTTATTCGATCTGAAGAGAAACCAGAGTATAAAATCCATCCATCTGACAGCAGGCAAGGTGTGGAACCTGCCTTTCACACGTATGGTGAGCAACCCTACATTAAGCTTTAACTTGGAGAATATGCCATAAATATTAATGACCCCACTAAATATGTAAAAAAAGAAAAAAAAATATATATTTTTTTTTTTAGCTTGTATCATGTTAACAGCAAAGGGAAGAGGAGCACAGCTGCTTGCAGTGCAACATGGGTATTCAAATGAGGCATGCCCACTGCTGACACGCCCCTAAATGCATGCTTGGTCTCTCGGCAGAGCCCCGCAGCTGTCAAGAATGCCAGAGCCTGAGGCATGCTTTGCCCGCAGTCAAAGATGCTGACATCATAAATAGGGAGCCAAAACTTTTTCTTTTTTTCGCAACAGCTTGGTGCTTAGAACCTCTTGGATCTCTGTTTAAGAAGTTTCTTCTACTTTTGTACAAGTTTAGCACAGCCAGTGTAAACTGGGCCTGAAAAAATTGAGTGAAACTCGTGGTCGTTCCTCTCCACGGAAATCTTTAGTAAAAGGCGAAAGATTTATTCGATCTGAAGAGAAACCAGAGTATAAAATCCATCCATCTGACAGCAGGCAAGGTGCGGAACCTGCCTTTTACACGTATGGTGAGCAACCCTACATTAAGCTGTAACTTGGAGAATCTGCCATAAATATTAATGACCCCACTAAATATGTAAAAAAAAGAAAAAATATCTGTTTTTTTTTTTTAAGCTTGTATCATATTAACAGCAAAGGGAAGAGGAGCACAGCTGCTTGCAGTGCAACATGGGTATTCAAATGAGGCATGCCCACTGCTGACACGCCCCTAAATGCATGCTTGGTCTCTCGGCAGAGCCCTGCAGCTGTCAAGAATGCCAGAGCCTGAGGCATGCTTTGCCCGCAGTCAAAGATGCTGACATCATAAATAGGGAACCAAAACTTTTTCTTTTTTTCGCAACAGCTTGGTCCTTAGAACCTCTTGGATCTCTGTTTAAGACGTTTCTTCTACTTTTGTACAAGTTTAGCACAGCCAGTGTAAACTGGGCCTGAAAAAATTAAGTGAAACTCGTGGTCGTTCCTCTCCACGGAAATCTTTAGTAAAAGGCGAAAGATTTATTCGATCTGAAGAGAAACCAGAGTATAAAATCCATCCATCTGACAGCAGGCAAGGTGCGGAACCTGCCTTTTACACGTATGGTGAGCAACCCTACATTAAGCTTTAACTTGGAGAATCTGCCATAAATATTAATGACCCCACTAAATATGTAAAAAAAGAAAAAAATATCTTTTTTTTTTTTTTTTTAGCTTGTATCATGTTAACAGCAAAGGGAAGAGGAGCACAGCTGCTTGCAGTGCAACATGGGTATTCAAATGAGGCATGCCCACTGCTGACACGCCCCTAAATGCATGCTTGGTCTCTCGGCAGAGCCCCGCAGCTGTCAAGAATGCCACAGCCTGAGGCATGCTTTGCCCGCAGTCAAAGATGCTGACATCATAAATAGGGAACCAAAACTTTTTCTTTTTTTCGCAACAGCTTGGTGCTTAGAACCTCTTGGATCTCTGTTTAAGACGTTTCTTCTACTTTTGTACAAGTTTAGCACAGCCAGTGTAAACTGGGCCTGAAAAAATTGAGTGAAACTCGTGTTCGTTCCTCTCCACGGAAATCTTTAGTAAAAGGCGAAAGATTTATTAGATCTGAAGAGAAACCAGAGTATAAAATCCATCCATCTGACAGCAGGCAAGGTGCGGAACCTGCCTTTTACACGTATGGTGAGCAACCCTACATTAAGCTGTAACTTGGAGAATCTGCCATAAATATTAATGACCCCACTAAATATGTAAAAAAAGAAAAAATCTCTGTTTTTTTTTAAGCTTGTATCATATTAACAGCAAAGGGAAGAGGAGCACAGCTGCTTGCAGTGCAACATGGGTATTCAAATGAGGCATGCCCACTGCTGACACGCCCCTAAATGCATGCTTGGTCTCTCGGCAGAGCCCTGCAGCTGTCAAGAATGCCAGAGCCTGAGGCATGCTTTGCCCGCAGTCAAAGATGCTGACATCATAAATAGGGATCCAAAACTTTTTCTTTTTTTCGCAACAGCTTGGTGCTTAGAACCTCTTGGATCTCTGTTTAAGAAGTTTCTTCTACTTTTGTACAAGTTTAGCACAGCCAGTGTAAACTGGGCCTGAAAAAATTGAGTGAAACTCATGGTCATTCCTCTCCACGGAAATCTTTAGTAAAAGGCGAAAGATTTATTCGATCTGAAGAGAAACCAGAGTATAAAATCCATCCATCTGACAGCAGGCAAGGTGTGGAACCTGCCTTTCACACGTATGGTGAGCAACCCTACATTAAGCTTTAACTTGGAGAATATGCCATAAATATTAATGACCCCACTAAATATGTAAAAAAAGAAAAAAAAATATATATATTTTTTTTTTAGCTTGTATCATGTTAACAGCAAAGGGAAGAGGAGCACAGCTGCTTGCAGTGCAACATGGGTATTCAAATGAGGCATGCCCACTGCTGACACGCCCCTAAATGCATGCTTGGTCTCTCGGCAGAGCCCCGCAGCTGTCAAGAATGCCAGAGCCTGAGGCATGCTTTGCCCGCAGTCAAAGATGCTGACATCATAAATAGGGAGCCAAAACTTTTTCTTTTTTTCGCAACAGCTTGGTGCTTAGAACCTCTTGGATCTCTGTTTAAGAAGTTTCTTCTACTTTTGTACAAGTTTAGCACAGCCAGTGTAAACTGGGCCTGAAAAAATTGAGTGAAACTCGTGGTCGTTCCTCTCCACGGAAATCTTTAGTAAAAGGCGAAAGATTTATTCGATCTGAAGAGAAACCAGAGTATAAAATCCATCCATCTGACAGCAGGCAAGGTGCGGAACCTGCCTTTTACACGTATGGTGAGCAACCCTACATTAAGCTGTAACTTGGAGAATCTGCTATAAATATTAATGACCCCACTAAATATGTAAAAAAAGAAAAAAATATATTTTTATTTTTTTTTAGCTTGTATCATGTTAACAGCAAAGGGAAGAGGAGCACAGCTGCTTGCAGTGCAACATGGGTATTCAAATGAGGCATGCCCACTGCTGACACGCCCCTAAATGCATGCTTGGTCTCTCGGCAGAGCCCCGCAGCTGTCAAGAATGCCAGAGCCTGAGGCATGCTTTGCCCGCAGTCAAAGATGCTGACATCATAAATAGGGAACCAAAACTTTTTCTTTTTTTCGCAACAGCTTGGTGCTTAGAACCTCTTGGATCTCTGTTTAAGACATTTCTTCTACTTTTGTACAAATTTAGCACAGCCAGTGTAAACTGGGCCTGAAAAAATTGAGTGAAACTCGTGGTCGTTCCTCTCCACGGAAATCTTTAGTAAAAGGCGAAAGATTTATTCGATCTGAAGAGAAACCAGAGTATAAAATCCATCCATCTGACAGCAGGCAAGGTGCGGAACCTGCCTTTTACACGTATGGTGAGCAACCCTACATTAAGCTGTAACTTGGAGAATCTGCCATAAATATTAATGACCCCACTAAATATGTAAAAAAAGAAAAAAATATCTTTTTTTTTTTTTTTTAGCTTGTATCATGTTAACAGCAAAGGGAAGAGGAGCACAGCTGCTTGCAGTGCAACATGGGTATTCAAATGAGGCATGCCCACTGCTGACACGCCCCTAAATGCATGCTTGGTCTCTCGGCAGAGCCCCGCAGCTGTCAAGAATGCCAGAGCCTGAGGCATGCTTTGCCCGCAGTCAAAGATGCTGACATCATAAATAGGGAACCAAAACTTTTTCTTTTTTTCGCAACAGCTTGGTGCTTAGAACCTCTTGGATCTCTGTTTAAGACGTTTCTTCTACTTTTGTACAAGTTTAACACAGCCAGTGTAAACTGGGCCTGAAAAAATTGAGTGAAACTCGTGGTCGTTCCTCTCCACGGAAATCTTTAGTAAAAGGCGAAAGATTTATTCAATCTGAAGAGAAACCAGAGTATAAAGTCCATCCATCTGACAGCAGGCAAGGTGCGGAACCTGCCTTTTACACGTATGGTGAGCAACCCTACATTAAGCTGTAACTTGGAGAATCTGCCATAAATATTAATGACCCACTAAATATGTAAAAAAAGAAAAAATCTCTGGGTTTTTTTAAGCTTGTATCATATTAACAGCAAAGGGAAGAGGAGCACAGCTGCTTGCAGTGCAACATGGGTATTCAAATGAGGCATGCCCACTGCTGACACGCCCCTAAATGCATGCTTGGTCTCTCGGCAGAGCCCTGCAGCTGTCAAGAATGCCAGAACCTGAGGCATGCTTTGCCCGCAGTCAAAGATGCTGACATCATAAATAGGGATCCAAAACTTTTTCTTTTTTTCGCAACAGCTTGGTGCTTAGAACCTCTTGGATCTCTGTTTAAGAAGTTTCTTCTACTTTTGTACAAGTTTAGCACAGTCAGTGTAAACTGGGCCTGAAAAAATTGAGTGAAACTCGTGGTCGTTCCTCTCCACGGAAATCTTTAGTAAAAGGCGAAAGATTTATTCGATCTGAAGAGAAACCAGAGTATAAAATCCATCCATCTGACAGCAGGCAAGGTGCGGAACCTGCCTTTTACACGTATGGTGAGCAACCCTACATTAAGCTGTAACTTGGAGAATCTGCCATAAATATTAATGACCCCACTAAATATGTAAAAAAAGAAAAAATATCTGTTTTTTTTTTTAAGCTTGTATCATATTAACAGCAAAGGGAAGAGGCGCACAGCTGCTTGCAGTGCAACATGGGTATTCAAATGAGGCATGCCCACTGCTGACACGCCCCTAAATGCATGCTTGGTCTCTCGGCAGAGCCCTGCAGCTGTCAAGAATGCCAGAGCCTGAGGCATGCTTTGCCCGCAGTCAAAGATGCTGACATCATAAATAGGGAACCAAAACTTTTTCTTTTTTTCGCAACAGCTTGGTGCTTAGAACCTCTTGGATCTCTGTTTAAGAAGTTTCTTCTACTTTTGTACAAGTTTAGCACAGCCAGTGTAAACTGGGCCTGAAAAAATTGAGTGAAACTCGTGTTCGTTCCTCTCCACGGAAATCTTTAGTAAAAGGCGAAAGATTTATTCGATCTGAAGAGAAACCAGAGTATAAAGTCCATCCATCTGACAGCAGGCAAGGTGTGGAACCTGCCTTTCACACGTATGGTGAGCAACCCTACATTAAGCTTTAACTTGGAGAATCTGCCATAAATATTAAGGACCCCACTAAATATGTAAAAAAAGAAAAAAATATCTTTTTTTTTTTTTTTAGCTTGTATCATGTTAACAGCAAAGGGAAGAGGAGCACAGCTGCTTGCAGTGCAACATGGGTATTCAAATGAGGCATGCCCACTGCTGACACGCCCCTAAATGCATGCTTGGTCTCTCGGCAGAGCCCCGCAGCTGTCAAGAATGCCAGAGCCTGAGGCATGCTTTGCCCGCAGTCAAAGATGCTGACATCATAAATAGGGAACCAAAACTTTTTCTTTTTTTCGCAACAGCTTGGTGCTTAGAACCTCTTGGATCTCTGTTTAAGACGTTTCTTCTACTTTTGTACAAGTTTAGCACAGCCAGTGTAAACTGGGCCTGAAAAAATTGAGTGAAACTCGTGGTCGTTCCTCTCCACGGAAATCTTTAGTAAAAGGCGAAAGATTTATTCGATCTGAAGAGAAACCAGAGTATAAAGTCCATCCATCTGACAGCAGGCAAGGTGTGGAACCTGCCTTTCACACGTATGGTGAGCAACCCTACATTAAGCTTTAACTTGGAGAATCTGCCATAAATATTAATGACCCCACTAAATATGTAAAAAAATAAAAAAATATCTTTTTTTTTTTTTTTAGCTTGTATCATGTTAACAGCAAAGGGAAGAGGAGCACAGCTGCTTGCAGTGCAACATGGGTATTCAAATGAGGCATGCCCACTGCTGACACGCCCCTAAATGCATGCTTGGTCTCTCGGCAGAGCCCCGCAGCTGTCAAGAATGCCAGAGCCTGAGGCATGCTTTGCCCGCAGTCAAAGATGCTGACATCATAAATAGGGAGCCAAAACTTTTTCTTTTTTTCGCAACAGCTTGGTGCTTAGAACCTCTTGGATCTCTGTTTAAGAAGTTTCTTCTACTTTTGTACAAGTTTAGCACAGCCAGTGTAAACTGGGCCTGAAAAAATTGAGTGAAACTCATGGTCGTTCCTCTACGCGGAAATCTTTAGTAAAATGCAAAATATTTATTCGATCTGAAGAGAAACCAGAGTATAAAATCCATCCATCTGACAGCAGGCAAGGTGCGGAACCTGCCTTTTACACGTATGGTGAGCAACCCTACATTAAGCTGTAACTTGGAGAATCTGCCATAAATATTAATGACCCCACTAAATATGTAAAAAAAGAAAAAATATCTGTTTTTTTTTTAAAGCTTGTATCATATTAACAGCAAAGGGAAGATGAGCACAGCTGCTTGCAGTGCAACATGGGTATTCAAATGAGGCATGCCCACTGCTGACACGCCCCTAAATGCATGCTTGGTCTCTCGGCAGAGCCCTGCAGCTGTCAAGAATGCCAGAGCCTGAGGCATGCTTTGCCCGCAGTCAAAGATGCTGACATCATAAATAGGGATCCAAAACTTTTTCTTTTTTTCGCAACAGCTTGGTGCTTAGAACCTCTTGGATCTCTGTTTAAGAAGTTTCTTCTACTTTTGTACAAGTTTAGCACAGCCAGTGTAAACTGGGCCTGAAAAAATTGAGTGAAACTCATGGTCGTTCCTCTCCACGCAAATCTTTAGTAAAAGGCGAAAGATTTATTTGATCTGAAGAGAAACCAGAGTATAAAATCCATCCATCTGACAGCAGGCAAGGTGTGGAACCTGCCTTTCACACGTATGGTGAGCAACCCTACATTAAGCTTTAACTTGGAGAATCTGCCATAAATATTAATGACCCCACTAAATATGTAAAAAAAGAAAAAAATATATATATTTTTTTTTTTAGCTTGTATCATGTTAACAGCAAAGGGAAGAGGAGCACAGCTGCTTGCAGTGCAACATGGGTATTCAAATGAGGCATGCCCACTGCTGACACGCCCCTAAATGCATGCTTGGTCTCTCGGCAGAGCCCCGCAGCTGTCAAGAATGCCAGAGCCTGAGGCATGCTTTGCCCGCAGTCAAAGATGCTGACATCATAAATAGGGAACCAAAACTTTTTCTTTTTTTCGCAACAGCTTGGTGCTTAGAACCTCTTGGATCTCTGTTTAAGACGTTTCTTCTACTTTTGTACAAGTTTAGCACAGCCAGTGTAAACTGGGCCTGAAAAAATTGAGTGAAACTCGTGGTCGTTCCTCTCCACGGAAATCTTTAGTAAAAGGCGAAAGATTTATTCGATCTGAAGAGAAACCAGAGTATAAAGTCCATCCATCTGACAGCAGGCAAGGTGTGGAACCTGCCTTTCACACGTATGGTGAGCAACCCTACATTAAGCTTTAACTTGGAGAATCTGCCATAAATATTAATGACCCCACTAAATATGTAAAAAAAGAAAAAAATATCTTTTTTTTTTTTTTTTTTAGCTTGTATCATGTTAACAGCAAAGGGAAGAGGAGCACAGCTGCTTGCAGTGCAACATGGGTATTCAAATGAGGCATGCCCACTGCTGACACGCCCCTAAATGCATGCTTGGTCTCTCGGCAGAGCCCCGCAGCTGTCAAGAATGCCAGAGCCTGAGGCATGCTTTGCCCGCAGTCAAAGATGCTGACATCATAAATAGGGAACCAAAACTTTTTCTTTTTTTCGCAACAGCTTGGTGCTTAGAACCTCTTGGATCTCTGTTTAAGACGTTTCTTCTACTTTTGTACAAGTTTAGCACAGCCAGTGTAAACTGGGCCTGAAAAAATTGAGTGAAACTCGTGGTCGTTCCTCTCCACGGAAATCTTTAGTAAAAGGCGAAAGATTTATTCAATCTGAAGAGAAACCAGAGTATAAAATCCATCCATCTGACAGCAGGCAAGGTGCGGAACCTGCCTTTTACACGTATGGTGAGCAACCCTACATTAAGCTGTAACTTGGAAAATCTGCCATAAATATTAATGACCCCACTAAATATGTAAAAAAAGAAAAAAATATCTTTTTTTTTTTTTTTAGCTTGTATCATGTTAACAGCAAAGGGAAGAGGAGCACAGCTGCTTGCAGTGCAACATGGGTATTCAAATGAGGCATGCCCACTGCTGACACGCCCCTAAATGCATGCTTGGTCTCTCGGCAGAGCCCCGCAGCTGTCAAGAATGCCAGAGCCTGAGGCATGCTTTGCCCGCAGTCAAAGATGCTGACATCATAAATAGGGAACCAAAACTTTTTCTTTTTTTCGCAACAGCTTGGTGCTTAGAACCTCTTGGATCTCTGTTTAAGACGTTTCTTCTACTTTTGTACAAGTTTAGCACAGCCAGTGTAAACTGGGCCTGAAAAAATTGAGTGAAACTCATGGTCGTTCCTCTCCACGGAAATCTTTAGTAAAAGGCGAAAGATTTATTCGATCTGAAGAGAAACCAGAGTATAAAGTCCATCCATCTGACAGCAGGCAAGGTGCGGAACCTGCCTTTTACACGTATGGTGAGCAACCCTACATTAAACTGTAACTTGGAGAATCTGCCATAAATATTAATGACCCCACTAAATATGTAAAAAAAGACAAAATATCTGGTGTTTTTTTACGCTTGTATCATATTAACAGCAAAGGGAAGAGGAGCACAGCTGCTTGCAGTGCAACATGGGTATTCAAATGAGGCATGCCCACTGCTGACACACCCCTAAATGCATGCTTGGTCTCTCGGCAGAACCCTGCAGCTGTCAAGAATGCCAGAGCCTGAGGCATGCTTTACCCGCAGTCAAAGATGCTGACATCATAAATAGGGAGCCAAAACTTTTTCTTTTTTTCGCAACAGCTTGGTGCTTAGAACCTCTTGGATCTCTGTTTAAGAAGTTTCTTCTACTTTTGTACAAGTTTAGCACAGCCAGTGTAAACTGGGCCTGAAAAAATTGAGTGAAACTCGTGGTCGTTCCTCTCCACGGAAATCTTTAGTAAAAGGCGAAAGATTTATTTGATCTGAAGAGAAACCAGAGTATAAAGTCCATCCATCTGACAGCAGGCAAGGTGCGGAACCTTCCTTTTACACGTATGGTGAGCAACCCTACATTAAGCTGTAACTTGGAGAATCTGCCATAAATATTAACGACCCCACTAAATATGTAAAAAAAGACAAAATATCTGGTGTTTTTTTAAGCTTGTATCATATTAACAGCAAAGGGAAGAGGAGCACAGCTGCTTGCAGTGCAACATGGGTATTCAAATGAGGCATGCCCACTGCTGACACGCCCCTAAATGCATGCTTGGTCTCTCGGCAGAGCCCTGCAGCTGTCAAGAATGCCAGAGCCTGAGGCATGCTTTGCCCGCAGTCAAAGATGCTGACATCATAAATAGGGATCCAAAACTTTTTCTTTTTTTCGCAACAGCTTGGTGCTTAGAACCTCTTGGATCTCTGTTTAAGAAGTTTCTTCTACTTTTGTACAAGTTTAGCACAGCCAGTGTAAACTGGGCCTGAAAAAATTGAGTGAAACTCGTGTTCGTTCCTCTCCACGGAAATCTTTAGTAAAAGGCGAAAGATTTATTCGATCTGAAGAGAAACCAGAGTATAAAGTCCATCCATCTGACAGCAGGCAAGGTGTGGAACCTGCCTTTCACACGTATGGTGAGCAACCCTACATTAAGCTTTAACTTGGAGAATCTGCCATAAATATTAAGGACCCCACTAAATATGTAAAAAAAGAAAAAAATATCTTTTTTTTTTTTTTTAGCTTGTATCATGTTAACAGCAAAGGGAAGAGGAGCACAGCTGCTTGCAGTGCAACATGGGTATTCAAATGAGGCATGCCCACTGCTGACACGCCCCTAAATGCATGCTTGGTCTCTCGG
>NC_086323.1:15363008-15393008 GCF_036172605.1 Pelobates fuscus | reverse complement strand
TTTTTTTTTTTTTTAGCTTGTATCATGTTAACAGCAAAGGGAAGAGGAGCACAGCTGCTTGCAGTGCAACATGGGTATTCAAATGAGGCATGCCCACTGCTGACACGCCCCTAAATGCATGCTTGGTCTCTCGGCAGAGCCCCGCAGCTGTCAAGAATGCCAGAGCCTGAGGCATGCTTTGCCCGCAGTCAAAGATGCTGACATCATAAATAGGGAACCAAAACTTTTTCTTTTTTTCGCAACAGCTTGGTGCTTAGAACCTCTTGGATCTCTGTTTAAGACGTTTCTTCTACTTTTGTACAAGTTTAGCACAGCCAGTGTAAACTGGGCCTGAAAAAATTGAGTGAAACTCGTGGTCGTTCCTCTCCACGGAAATCTTTAGTAAAAGGCGAAAGATTTATTCAATCTGAAGAGAAACCAGAGTATAAAATCCATCCATCTGACAGCAGGCAAGGTGCGGAACCTGCCTTTTACACGTATGGTGAGCAACCCTACATTAAGCTGTAACTTGGAAAATCTGCCATAAATATTAATGACCCCACTAAATATGTAAAAAAAGAAAAAAATATCTTTTTTTTTTTTTTTAGCTTGTATCATGTTAACAGCAAAGGGAAGAGGAGCACAGCTGCTTGCAGTGCAACATGGGTATTCAAATGAGGCATGCCCACTGCTGACACGCCCCTAAATGCATGCTTGGTCTCTCGGCAGAGCCCCGCAGCTGTCAAGAATGCCAGAGCCTGAGGCATGCTTTGCCCGCAGTCAAAGATGCTGACATCATAAATAGGGAACCAAAACTTTTTCTTTTTTTCGCAACAGCTTGGTGCTTAGAACCTCTTGGATCTCTGTTTAAGACGTTTCTTCTACTTTTGTACAAGTTTAGCACAGCCAGTGTAAACTGGGCCTGAAAAAATTGAGTGAAACTCATGGTCGTTCCTCTCCACGGAAATCTTTAGTAAAAGGCGAAAGATTTATTCGATCTGAAGAGAAACCAGAGTATAAAGTCCATCCATCTGACAGCAGGCAAGGTGCGGAACCTGCCTTTTACACGTATGGTGAGCAACCCTACATTAAACTGTAACTTGGAGAATCTGCCATAAATATTAATGACCCCACTAAATATGTAAAAAAAGACAAAATATCTGGTGTTTTTTTACGCTTGTATCATATTAACAGCAAAGGGAAGAGGAGCACAGCTGCTTGCAGTGCAACATGGGTATTCAAATGAGGCATGCCCACTGCTGACACACCCCTAAATGCATGCTTGGTCTCTCGGCAGAACCCTGCAGCTGTCAAGAATGCCAGAGCCTGAGGCATGCTTTACCCGCAGTCAAAGATGCTGACATCATAAATAGGGAGCCAAAACTTTTTCTTTTTTTCGCAACAGCTTGGTGCTTAGAACCTCTTGGATCTCTGTTTAAGAAGTTTCTTCTACTTTTGTACAAGTTTAGCACAGCCAGTGTAAACTGGGCCTGAAAAAATTGAGTGAAACTCGTGGTCGTTCCTCTCCACGGAAATCTTTAGTAAAAGGCGAAAGATTTATTTGATCTGAAGAGAAACCAGAGTATAAAGTCCATCCATCTGACAGCAGGCAAGGTGCGGAACCTTCCTTTTACACGTATGGTGAGCAACCCTACATTAAGCTGTAACTTGGAGAATCTGCCATAAATATTAACGACCCCACTAAATATGTAAAAAAAGACAAAATATCTGGTGTTTTTTTAAGCTTGTATCATATTAACAGCAAAGGGAAGAGGAGCACAGCTGCTTGCAGTGCAACATGGGTATTCAAATGAGGCATGCCCACTGCTGACACGCCCCTAAATGCATGCTTGGTCTCTCGGCAGAGCCCTGCAGCTGTCAAGAATGCCAGAGCCTGAGGCATGCTTTGCCCGCAGTCAAAGATGCTGACATCATAAATAGGGATCCAAAACTTTTTCTTTTTTTCGCAACAGCTTGGTGCTTAGAACCTCTTGGATCTCTGTTTAAGAAGTTTCTTCTACTTTTGTACAAGTTTAGCACAGCCAGTGTAAACTGGGCCTGAAAAAATTGAGTGAAACTCATGGTCGTTCCTCTCCACGGAAATCTTTAGTAAAAGGCGAAAGATTTATTCGATCTGAAAAGAAACCAGAGTATAAAGTCCATCCATCTGACAGCAGGCAAGGTGCGGAACCTGCCTTTTACATGTATGGTGAGCAACCCTACATTAAACTGTAACTTGGAGAATCTGCCATAAATATTAATGACCCCACTAAATATGTAAAAAAAGAAAAAATATCTGTTTTTTTTTTTAAGCTTGTATCATATTAACAGCAAAGGGAAGAGGAGCACAGCTGCTTGCAGTGCAACATGGGTATTCAAATGAGGCATGCCCACTGCTGACACGCCCCTAAATGCATGCTTGGTCTCTCGGCAGAGCCCTGCAGCTGTCAAGAATGCCAGAGCCTGAGGCATGCTTTGCCCGCAGTCAAAGATGCTGACATCATAAATAGGGAACCAAAACTTTTTCTTTTTTTCGCAACAGCTTGGTGCTTAGAACCTCTTGGATCTCTGTTTAAGAAGTTTCTTCTACTTTTGTACAAGTTTAGCACAGCCAGTGTAAACTGGGCCTGAAAAAATTGAGTGAAACTCGTGTTCGTTCCTCTCCACGGAAATCTTTAGTAAAAGGCGAAAGATTTATTCGATCTGAAGAGAAACCAGAGTATAAAGTCCATCCATCTGACAGCAGGCAAGGTGTGGAACCTGCCTTTCACACGTATGGTGAGTAACCCTACATTAAGCTTTAACTTGGAGAATCTGCCATAAATATTAATGACCCCACTAAATATGTAAAAAAAGAAAAAATATCTGTTGTTTTTTTTTAAGCTTGTATCATATTAACAGCAAAGGGAAGAGGAGCACAGCTGCTTGCAGTGCAACATGGGTATTCAAATGAGGCATGCCCACTGCTGACACGCCCCTAAATGCATGCTTGGTCTCTCGGCAGAGCCCTGCAGCTGTCAAGAATGCCAGAGCCTGAGGCATGCTTTGCCCGCAGTCAAAGATGCTGACATCATAAATAGGGAACCAAAACTTTTTCTTTTTTTCGCAACAGCTTGGTGCTTAGAACCTCTTGGATCTCTGTTTAAGAAGTTTCTTCTACTTTTGTACAAGTTTAGCACAGCCAGTGTAAACTGGGCCTGAAAAAATTGAGTGAAACTCGTGTTCGTTCCTCTCCACGGAAATCTTTAGTAAAAGGCGAAAGACTTATTCGATCTGAAGAGAAACCAGAGTATAAAGTCCATCCATCTGACAGCAGGCAAGGTGTGGAACCTGCCCTTCACACGTATGGTGAGCAACCCTACATTAAGCTGTAACTTGGAGAATCTGCCATAAATATTAATGACCCCACTAAATATGTAAAAAAAGAAAAAAATATCTTTTTTTTTTTTTTTTTAGCTTGTATCATGTTAACAGCAAAGGGAAGAGGAGCACAGCTGCTTGCAGTGCAACATGGGTATTCAAATGAGGCATGCCCACTGCTGACACGCCCCTAAATGCATGCTTGGTCTCTCGGCAGAGCCCTGCAGCTGTCAAGAATGCCAGAGCCTGAGGCATGCTTTGCCCGCAGTCAAAGATGCTGACATCATAAATAGGGATCCAAAACTTTTTCTTTTTTTCGCAACAGCTTGGTGCTTAGAACCTCTTGGATCTCTGTTTAAGAAGTTTCTTCTACTTTTGTACAAGTTTACCACAGCCAGTGTAAACTGGGCCTGAAAAAATTGAGTGAAACTCATGGTCGTTCCTCTCCACGGAAATCTTTAGTAAAAGGCGAAAGATTTATTCGATCTGAAGAGAAACCAGAGTATAAAATCCATCCATCTGACAGCAGGCAAGGTGCGGAACCTGCCTTTTACACGTATGGTGAGCAACCCTACATTAAGCTGTAACTTGGAGAATCTGCCATAAATATTAATGACCCCACTAAATATGTAAAAAAAGAAAAAATATCTGTTTTTTTTTTTAAGCTTGTATCATATTAACAGCAAAGGGAAGAGGAGCACAGCTGCTTGCAGTGCAACATGGGTATTCAAATGAGGCATGCCCACTGCTGACACGCCCCTAAATGCATGCTTGGTCTCTCGGCAGAGCCCTGCAGCTGTCAAGAATGCCAGAGCCTGAGGCATGCTTTGCCCGCAGTCAAAGATGCTGACATCATAAATAGGGAACCAAAACTTTTTCTTTTTTTCGCAACAGCTTGGTGCTTAGAACCTCTTGGATCTCTGTTTAAGAAGTTTCTTCTACTTTTGTACAAGTTTAGCACAGCCAGTGTAAACTGGGCCTGAAAAAATTGAGTGAAACTCGTGTTCGTTCCTCTCCACGGAAATCTTTAGTAAAAGGCGAAAGATTTATTCGATCTGAAGAGAAACCAGAGTATAAAGTCCATCCATCTGACAGCAGGCAAGGTGTGGAACCTGCCTTTCACACGTATGGTGAGCAACCCTACATTAAGCTTTAACTTGGAGAATCTGCCATAAATATTAATGACCCCACTAAATATGTAAAAAAAGAAAAAATATCTGGTTTTTTTTTTAAGCTTGTATCATATTAACAGCAAAGGGAAGAGGAGCACAGCTGCTTGCAGTGCAACATGGGTATTCAAATGAGGCATGCCCACTGCTGACACGCCCCTAAATGCATGCTTGGTCTCTCGGCAGAGCCCTGCAGCTGTCAAGAATGCCAGAGCCTGAGGCATGCTTTGCCCGCAGTCAAAGATGCTGACATCATAAATAGGGATCCAAAACTTTTTCTTTTTTTCGCAACAGCTTGGTGCTTAGAACCTCTTGGATCTCTGTTTAAGAAGTTTCTTCTACTTTTGTACAAGTTTAACACAGCCAGTGTAAACTGGGCCTGAAAAAATTGAGTGAAACTCATGGTCGTTCCTCTCCACGGAAATCTTTAGTAAAAGGCGAAAGATTTATTCAATCTGAAGAGAAACCAGAGTATAAAATCCATCCATCTGACAGCAGGCAAGGTGCGGAACCTGCCTTTTACACGTATGGTGAGCAACCCTACATTAAGCTGTAACTTGGAGAATCTGCCATAAATATTAATGACCCCACTAAATATGTAAAAAAAGAAAAAAAAATATATATTTTTTTTTTTAGCTTGTATCATGTTAACAGCAAAGGGAAGAGGAGCACAGCTGCTTGCAGTGCAACATGGGTATTCAAATGAGGCATGCCCACTGCTGACACGCCCCTAAATGCATGCTTGGTCTCTCGGCAGAGCCCCGCAGCTGTCAAGAATGCCAGAGCCTGAGGCATGCTTTGCCCGCAGTCAAAGATGCTGACATCATAAATAGGGAACCAAAACTTTTTCTTTTTTTCGCAACAGCTTGGTGCTTAGAACCTCTTGGATCTCTGTTTAAGAAGTTTCTTCTACTTTTGTACAAGTTTAGCACAGCCAGTGTAAACTGGGCCTGAAAAAATTGAGTGAAACTCGTGTTCGTTCCTCTCCACGGAAATCTTTAGTAAAAGGCGAAAGATTTATTCGATCTGAAGAGAAACCAGAGTATAAAGTCCATCCATCTGACAGCAGGCAAGGTGTGGAACCTGCCTTTCACACGTATGGTGAGCAACCCTACATTAAGCTTTAACTTGGAGAATCTGCCATAAATATTAATGACCCCACTAAATATGTAAAAAAAGAAAAAATATCAGTTTTTTTTTTTTAAGCTTGTATCATATTAACAGCAAAGGGAAGAGGAGCACAGCTGCTTGCAGTGCAACATGGGTATTCAAATGAGGCATGCCCACTGCTGACACGCCCCTAAATGCATGCTTGGTCTCTCGGCAGAGCCCTGCAGCTGTCAAGAATGCCAGAGCCTGAGGCATGCTTTGCCCGCAGTCAAAGATGCTGACATCATAAATAGGGATCCAAAACTTTTTCTTTTTTTCGCAACAGCTTGGTGCTTAGAACCTCTTGGATCTCTGTTTAAGAAGTTTCTTCTACTTTTGTACAAGTTTAGCACAGCCAGTGTAAACTGGGCCTGAAAAAATTGAGTGAAACTCATGGTCGTTCCTCTCCACGGAAATCTTTAGTAAAAGGCGAAAGATTTATTCAATCTGAAGAGAAACCAGAGTATAAAATCCATCCATCTGACAGCAGGCAAGGTGCGGAACCTGCCTTTTACACGTATGGTGAGCAACCCTACATTAAGCTGTAACTTGGAGAATCTGCCATAAATATTAACGACCCCACTAAATATGTAAAAAAAGACAAAATATCTGGTGTTTTTTTAAGCTTGTATCATATTAACAGCAAAGGGAAGAGGAGCACAGCTGCTTGCAGTGCAACATGGGTATTCAAATGAGGCATGCCCACTGCTGACACGCCCCTAAATGCATGCTTGGTCTCTCGGCAGAGCCCTGCAGCTGTCAAGAATGCCAGAGCCTGAAGCATGCTTTGCCCGCAGTCAAAGATGCTGACATCATAAATAGGGATCCAAAACTTTTTCTTTTTTTTGCAACAGCTTGGTGCTTAGAACCTCTTGGATCTCTGTTTAAGAAGTTTCTTCTACTTTTGTACAAGTTTAGCACAGCCAGTGTAAACTGGGCCTGAAAAAATTGAGTGAAACTCATGGTCGTTCCTCTCCACAGAAATCTTTAGTAAAAGGCGAAAGATTTATTCGATTTGAAGAGAAACCAGAGTATAAAATCCATCCATCTGACAGCAGGCAAGGTGCGGAACCTGCCTTTTACACGTATGGTGAGCAACCTTACATTATGCTGTAACTTGGAGAATCTGCCATAAATATTAATGACCCCACTAAATATGTAAAAAAAGAAAAAATATCTGTTTTTTTTTTTAAGCTTGTATCATATTAACAGCAAAGGGAAGAGGAGCACAGCTGCTTGCAGTGCAACATGGGTATTCAAATGAGGCATGCCCACTGCTGACACGCCCCTAAATGCATGCTTGGTCTCTCGGCAGAGCCCTGCAGCTGTCAAGAATGCCAGAGCCTGAGACATGCTTTGCCCGCAGTCAAAGATGCTGACATCATAAATAGGGAGCCAAAACTTTTTCTTTTTTTTGCAAGAACTTGGTGCTTAGATCCTCTTGGATCTCTGTTTAAGAAGTTTCTTCTACTTTTGTACAAGTTTAGCACAGCCAGTGTAAACTGGGCCTGAAAAAATTGAGTGAAACTCATGGTCGTTCCTCTCCACGGAAATCTTTAGTAAAAGGCGAAAGATTTATTCGATCTGAAGAGAAACCAGAGTATAATATCCATCCATCTGACAGCAGGCAAGGTGCGGAACCTGCCTTTTACACGTATGGTGAGCAACCCTACATTAAACTGTAACTTGGAGAATCTGCCATAAATATTAATGACCCCACTAAATATGTAAAAAAAGACAAAATATCTGGTGTTTTTTTTAAGCTTGTATCATATTAACAGCAAAGGGAAGAGGAGCACAGCTGCTTGCAGTGCAACATGGGTATTCAAATGAGGCATGCCCACTGCTGACACACCCCTAAATGCATGCTTGGTCTCTCGGCAGAGCCCTGCAGCTGTCAAGAATGCCAGAGCCTGAGGCATGCTTTGCCCGCAGTCAAAGATGCTGACATCATAAATAGGGATCCAAAACTTTTTCTTTTTTTCGCAACAGCTTGGTGCTTAGAACCTCTTGGATCTCTGTTTAAGAAGTTTCTTCTACTTTTGTACAAGTTTACCACAGCCAGTGTAAACTGGGCCTGAAAAAATTGAGTGAAACTCATGGTCGTTCCTCTCCACGGAAATCTTTAGTAAAAGGCGAAAGATTTATTCGATCTGAAGAGAAACCAGAATATAAAATCCATCCATCTGACAGCAGGCAAGGTGCGGAACCTGCCTTTTACACGTATGGTGAGCAACCCTACATTAAGCTGTAACTTGGAGAATCTGCCATAAATATTAATGACCCCACTAAATATGTAAAAAAAGAAAAAATATCTGTTTTTTTTTTTAAGCTTGTATCATATTAACAGCAAAGGGAAGAGGAGCACAGCTGCTTGCAGTGCAACATGGGTATTCAAATGAGGCATGCCCACTGCTGACACGCCCCTAAATGCATGCTTGGTCTCTCGGCAGAGCCCTGCAGCTGTCAAGAATGCCAGAGCCTGAGGCATGCTTTGCCCGCAGTCAAAGATGCTGACATCATAAATAGGGAACCAAAACTTTTTCTTTTTTTCGCAACAGCTTGGTGCTTAGAACCTCTTGGATCTCTGTTTAAGAAGTTTCTTCTACTTTTGTACAAGTTTAGCACAGCCAGTGTAAACTGGGCCTGAAAAAATTGAGTGAAACTCGTGTTCGTTCCTCTCCACGGAAATCTTTAGTAAAAGGCGAAAGATTTATTCGATCTGAAGAGAAACCAGAGTATAAAGTCCATCCATCTGACAGCAGGCAAGGTGTGGAACCTGCCTTTCACACGTATGGTGAGCAACCCTACATTAAGCTTTAACTTGGAGAATCTGCCATAAATATTAATGACCCCACTAAATATGTAAAAAAAGAAAAAATATCTGTTTTTTTTTTTAAGCTTGTATCATATTAACAGCAAAGGGAAGAGGAGCACAGCTGCTTGCAGTGCAACATGGGTATTCAAATGAGGCATGCCCACTGCTGACACGCCCCTAAATGCATGCTTGGTCTCTCGGCAGAGCCCTGCAGCTGTCAAGAATGCCAGAGCCTGAGGCATGCTTTGCCCGCAGTCAAAGATGCTGACATCATAAATAGGGATCCAAAACTTTTTCTTTTTTTCGCAACAGCTTGGTGCTTAGAACCTCTTGGATCTCTGTTTAAGAAGTTTCTTCTACTTTTGTACAAGTTTAGCACAGCCAGTGTAAACTGGGCCTGAAAAAATTGAGTGAAACTCATGGTCGTTCCTCTCCACGGAAATCTTTAGTAAAAGGCGAAAGATTTATTCAATCTGAAGAGAAACCAGAGTATAAAATCCATCCATCTGACAGCAGGCAAGGTGCGGAACCTGCCTTTTACACGTATGGTGAGCAACCCTACATTAAGCTGTAACTTGGAGAATCTGCCATAAATATTAATGACCCCACTAAATATGTAAAAAAAGAAAAAAAAATATATATTTTTTTTTTTAGCTTGTATCATGTTAACAGCAAAGGGAAGAGGAGCACAGCTGCTTGCAGTGCAACATGGGTATTCAAATGAGGCATGCCCACTGCTGACACGCCCCTAAATGCATGCTTGGTCTCTCGGCAGAGCCCCGCAGCTGTCAAGAATGCCAGAGCCTGAGGCATGCTTTGCCCGCAGTCAAAGATGCTGACATCATAAATAGGGAACCAAAACTTTTTCTTTTTTTCGCAACAGCTTGGTGCTTAGAACATCTTGGATCTCTGTTTAAGAAGTTTCTTCTACTTTTGTACAAGTTTAGCACAGCCAGTGTAAACTGGGCCTGAAAAAATTGAGTGAAACTCGTGTTCGTTCCTCTCCACGGAAATCTTTAGTAAAAGGCGAAAGATTTATTCGATCTGAAGAGAAACCAGAGTATAAAGTCCATCCATCTGACAGCAGGCAAGGTGTGGAACCTGCCTTTCACACGTATGGTGAGCAACCCTACATTAAGCTTTAACTTGGAGAATCTGCCATAAATATTAATGACCCCACTAAATATGTAAAAAAAGAAAAAATATCAGTTTTTTTTTTTTAAGCTTGTATCATATTAACAGCAAAGGGAAGAGGAGCACAGCTGCTTGCAGTGCAACATGGGTATTCAAATGAGGCATGCCCACTGCTGACACGCCCCTAAATGCATGCTTGGTCTCTCGGCAGAGCCCTGCAGCTGTCAAGAATGCCAGAGCCTGAGGCATGCTTTGCCCGCAGTCAAAGATGCTGACATCATAAATAGGGATCCAAAACTTTTTCTTTTTTTCGCAACAGCTTGGTGCTTAGAACCTCTTGGATCTCTGTTTAAGAAGTTTCTTCTACTTTTGTACAAGTTTAGCACAGCCAGTGTAAACTGGGCCTGAAAAAATTGAGTGAAACTCATGGTCGTTCGTCTCCACGGAAATCTTTAGTAAAAGGCGAAAGATTTATTCAATCTGAAGAGAAACCAGAGTATAAAATCCATCCATCTGACAGCAGGCAAGGTGCGGAACCTGCCTTTTACACGTATGGTGAGCAACCCTACATTAAGCTGTAACTTGGAGAATCTGCCATAAATATTAATGACCCCACTAAATATGTAAAAAAAGAAAAAATCTCTGTTTTTTTTTAAAGCTTGTATCATATTAACAGCAAAGGGAAGAGGAGCACAGCTGCTTGCAGTGCAACATGGGTATTCAAATGAGGCATGCCCACTGCTGACACGCCCCTAAATGCATGCTTGGTCTCTCGGCAGAGCCCTGCAGCTGTCAAGAATGCCAGAGCCTGAGGCATGCTTTGCCCGCAGTCAAAGATGCTGACATCATAAATAGGGATCCAAAACTTTTTCTTTTTTTCGCAACAGCTTGGTGCTTAGAACCTCTTGGATCTCTGTTTAAGAAGTTTCTTCTACTTTTGTACAAGTTTAGCACAGCCAGTGTAAACTGGGCCTGAAAAAATTGAGTGAAACTCATGGTAGTTCCTCTCCACGGAAATCTTTAGTAAAAGGCGAAAGATTTATTCAATCTGAAGAGAAACCAGAGTATAAAATCCATCCATCTGACAGCAGGCAAGGTGCGGAACCTGCCTTTTACACGTATGGTGAGCAACCCTACATTAAGCTGTAACTTGGAGAATCTGCCATAAATATTAACGACCCCACTAAATATGTAAAAAAAGACAAAATATCTGGTGTTTTTTTAAGCTTGTATCATATTAACAGCAAAGGGAAGAGGAGCACAGCTGCTTGCAGTGCAACATGGGTATTCAAATGAGGCATGCCCACTGCTGACACGCCCCTAAATGCATGCTTGGTCTCTCGGCAGAGCCCTGCAGCTGTCAAGAATGCCAGAGCCTGAAGCATGCTTTGCCCGCAGTCAAAGATGCTGACATCATAAATAGGGATCCAAAACTTTTTCTTTTTTTTGCAACAGCTTGGTGCTTAGAACCTCTTGGATCTCTGTTTAAGAAGTTTCTTCTACTTTTGTACAAGTTTAGCACAGCCAGTGTAAACTGGGCCTGAAAAAATTGAGTGAAACTCATGGTCGTTCCTCTCCACAGAAATCTTTAGTAAAAGGCGAAAGATTTATTCGATTTGAAGAGAAACCAGAGTATAAAATCCATCCATCTGACAGCAGGCAAGGTGCGGAACCTGCCTTTTACACGTATGGTGAGCAACCTTACATTATGCTGTAACTTGGAGAATCTGCCATAAATATTAATGACCCCACTAAATATGTAAAAAAAGAAAAAATATCTGTTTTTTTTTTTAAGCTTGTATCATATTAACAGCAAAGGGAAGAGGAGCACAGCTGCTTGCAGTGCAACATGGGTATTCAAATGAGGCATGCCCACTGCTGACACGCCCCTAAATGCATGCTTGGTCTCTCGGCAGAGCCCTGCAGCTGTCAAGAATGCCAGAGCCTGAGACATGCTTTGCCCGCAGTCAAAGATGCTGACATCATAAATAGGGAGCCAAAACTTTTTCTTTTTTTTGCAAGAACTTGGTGCTTAGATCCTCTTGGATCTCTGTTTAAGAAGTTTCTTCTACTTTTGTACAAGTTTAGCACAGCCAGTGTAAACTGGGCCTGAAAAAATTGAGTGAAACTCATGGTCGTTCCTCTCCACGGAAATCTTTAGTAAAAGGCGAAAGATTTATTCGATCTGAAGAGAAACCAGAGTATAAAATCCATCCATCTGACAGCAGGCAAGGTGCGGAACCTGCCTTTTACACGTATGGTGAGCAACCCTACATTAAACTGTAACTTGGAGAATCTGCCATAAATATTAATGACCCCACTAAATATGTAAAAAAAGACAAAATATCTGGTGTTTTTTTTAAGCTTGTATCATATTAACAGCAAAGGGAAGAGGAGCACAGCTGCTTGCAGTGCAACATGGGTATTCAAATGAGGCATGCCCACTGCTGACACACCCCTAAATGCATGCTTGGTCTCTCGGCAGAGCCCTGCAGCTGTCAAGAATGCCAGAGCCTGAGGCATGCTTTGCCCGCAGTCAAAGATGCTGACATCATAAATAGGGATCCAAAACTTTTTCTTTTTTTCGCAACAGCTTGGTGCTTAGAACCTCTTGTATCTCTGTTTAAGAAGTTTCTTCTACTTTTGTACAAGTTTACCACAGCCAGTGTAAACTGGGCCTGAAAAAATTGAGTGAAACTCATGGTCGTTCCTCTCCACGGAAATCTTTAGTAAAAGGCGAAAGATTTATTCGATCTGAAGAGAAACCAGAGTATAAAATCCATCCATCTGACAGCAGGCAAGGTGCGGAACCTGCCTTTTACACGTATGGTGAGCAACCCTACATTAAGCTGTAACTTGGAGAATCTGCCATAAATATTAATGACCCCACTAAATATGTAAAAAAAGAAAAAATATCTGTTTTTTTTTTTAAGCTTGTATCATATTAACAGCAAAGGGAAGAGGAGCACAGCTGCTTGCAGTGCAACATGGGTATTCAAATGAGGCATGCCCACTGCTGACACGCCCCTAAATGCATGCTTGGTCTCTCGGCAGAGCCCTGCAGCTGTCAAGAATGCCAGAGCCTGAGGCATGCTTTGCCCGCAGTCAAAGATGCTGACATCATAAATAGGGAACCAAAACTTTTTCTTTTTTTCGCAACAGCTTGGTGCTTAGAACCTCTTGGATCTCTGTTTAAGAAGTTTCTTCTACTTTTGTACAAGTTTAGCACAGCCAGTGTAAACTGGGCCTGAAAAAATTGAGTGAAACTCGTGTTCGTTCCTCTCCACGGAAATCTTTAGTAAAAGGCGAAAGATTTATTCGATCTGAAGAGAAACCAGAGTATAAAGTCCATCCATCTGACAGCAGGCAAGGTGTGGAACCTGCCTTTCACACGTATGGTGAGCAACCCTACATTAAGCTTTAACTTGGAGAATCTGCCATAAATATTAATGACCCCACTAAATATGTAAAAAAAGAAAAAATATCTGTTTTTTTTTTTAAGCTTGTATCATATTAACAGCAAAGGGAAGAGGAGCACAGCTGCTTGCAGTGCAACATGGGTATTCAAATGAGGCATGCCCACTGCTGACACGCCCCTAAATGCATGCTTGGTCTCTCGGCAGAGCCCTGCAGCTGTCAAGAATGCCAGAGCCTGAGGCATGCTTTGCCCGCAGTCAAAGATGCTGACATCATAAATAGGGATCCAAAACTTTTTCTTTTTTTCGCAACAGCTTGGTGCTTAGAACCTCTTGGATCTCTGTTTAAGAAGTTTCTTCTACTTTTGTACAAGTTTAGCACAGCCAGTGTAAACTGGGCCTGAAAAAATTGAGTGAAACTCATGGTCGTTCCTCTCCACGGAAATCTTTAGTAAAAGGCGAAAGATTTATTCAATCTGAAGAGAAACCAGAGCATAAAATCCATCCATCTGACAGCAGGCAAGGTGCGGAACCTGCCTTTTACACGTATGGTGAGCAACCCTACATTAAGCTGTAACTTGGAGAATCTGCCATAAATATTAATGACCCCACTAAATATGTAAAAAAAGAAAAAAAAATATATATTTTTTTTTTTAGCTTGTATCATGTTAACAGCAAAGGGAAGAGGAGCACAGCTGCTTGCAGTGCAACATGGGTATTCAAATGAGGCATGCCCACTGCTGACACGCCCCTAAATGCATGCTTGGTCTCTCGGCAGAGCCCCGCAGCTGTCAAGAATGCCAGAGCCTGAGGCATGCTTTGCCCGCAGTCAAAGATGCTGACATCATAAATAGGGAACCAAAACTTTTTCTTTTTTTCGCAACAGCTTGGTGCTTAGAACCTCTTGGATCTCTGTTTAAGAAGTTTCTTCTACTTTTGTACAAGTTTAGCACAGCCAGTGTAAACTGGGCCTGAAAAAATTGAGTGAAACTCGTGTTCGTTCCTCTCCACGGAAATCTTTAGTAAAAGGCGAAAGATTTATTCGATCTGAAGAGAAACCAGAGTATAAAGTCCATCCATCTGACAGCAGGCAAGGTGTGGAACCTGCCTTTCACACGTATGGTGAGCAACCCTACATTAAGCTTTAACTTGGAGAATCTGCCATAAATATTAATGACCCCACTAAATATGTAAAAAAAGAAAAAATATCAGTTTTTTTTTTTTAAGCTTGTATCATATTAACAGCAAAGGGAAGAGGAGCACAGCTGCTTGCAGTGCAACATGGGTATTCAAATGAGGCATGCCCACTGCTGACACGCCCCTAAATGCATGCTTGGTCTCTCGGCAGAGCCCTGCAGCTGTCAAGAATGCCAGAGCCTGAGGCATGCTTTGCCCGCAGTCAAAGATGCTGACATCATAAATAGGGATCCAAAACTTTTTCTTTTTTTCGCAACAGCTTGGTGCTTAGAACCTCTTTGATCTCTGTTTAAGAAGTTTCTTCTACTTTTGTACAAGTTTAGCACAGCCAGTGTAAACTGGGCCTGAAAAAATTGAGTGAAACTCATGGTCGTTCGTCTCCACGGAAATCTTTAGTAAAAGGCGAAAGATTTATTCAATCTGAAGAGAAACCAGAGTATAAAATCCATCCATCTGACAGCAGGCAAGGTGCGGAACCTGCCTTTTACACGTATGGTGAGCAACCCTACATTAAGCTGTAACTTGGAGAATCTGCCATAAATATTAATGACCCCACTAAATATGTAAAAAAAGAAAAAATCTCTGTTTTTTTTTAAAGCTTGTATCATATTAACAGCAAAGGGAAGAGGAGCACAGCTGCTTGCAGTGCAACATGGGTATTCAAATGAGGCATGCCCACTGCTGACACGCCCCTAAATGCATGCTTGGTCTCTCGGCAGAGCCCTGCAGCTGTCAAGAATGCCAGAGCCTGAGGCATGCTTTGCCCGCAGTCAAAGATGCTGACATCATAAATAGGGAACCAAAACTTTTTCTTTTTTTCGCAACAGCTTGGTGCTTAGAACCTCTTGGATCTCTGTTTAAGAAGTTTCTTCTACTTTTGTACAAGTTTAGCACAGCCAGTGTAAACTGGGCCTGAAAAAATTGAGTGAAACTCGTGTTCGTTCCTCTCCACGGAAATCTTTAGTAAAAGGCGAAAGATTTATTCGATCTGAAGAGAAACCAGAGTATAAAGTCCATCCATCTGACAGCAGGCAAGGTGTGGAACCTGCCTTTCACACGTATGGTGAGCAACCCTACATTAAGCTTTAACTTGGAGAATCTGCCATAAATATTAATGACCCCACTAAATATGTAAAAAAAGAAAAAATATCTGTTTTTTTTTTTTAAGCTTGTATCATATTAACAGCAAAGGGAAGAGGAGCACAGCTGCTTGCAGTGCAACATGGGTATTCAAATGAGGCATGCCCACTGCTGACACGCCCCTAAATGCATGCTTGGTCTCTCGGCAGAGCCCTGCAGCTGTCAAGAATGCCAGAGCCTGAGGCATGCTTTGCCCGCAGTCAAAGATGCTGACATCATAAATAGGGATCCAAAACTTTTTCTTTTTTTCGCAACAGCTTGGTGCTTAGAACCTCTTGGATCTCTGTTTAAGAAGTTTCTTCTACTTTTGTACAAGTTTAGCACAGCCAGTGTAAACTGGGCCTGAAAAAATTGAGTGAAACTCATGGTCGTTCCTCTCCACGGAAATCTTTAGTAAAAGGCGAAAGATTTATTCAATCTGAAGAGAAACCAGAGTATAAAATCCATCCATCTGACAGCAGGCAAGGTGCGGAACCTGCCTTTTACACGTATGGTGAGCAACCCTACATTAAGCTGTAACTTGGAGAATCTGCCATAAATATTAATGACCCCACTAAATATGTAAAAAAAGAAAAAAAAAAATATATATTTTTTTTTAGCTTGTATCATGTTAACAGCAAAGGGAAGAGGAGCACAGCTGCTTGCAGTGCAACATGGGTATTCAAATGAGGCATGCCCACTGCTGACACGCCCCTAAATGCATGCTTGGTCTCTCGGCAGAGCCCCGCAGCTGTCAAGAATGCCAGAGCCTGAGGCATGCTTTGCCCGCAGTCAAAGATGCTGACATCATAAATAGGGAACCAAAACTTTTTCTTTTTTTCGCAACAGCTTGGTGCTTAGAACCTCTTGGATCTCTGTTTAAGACGTTTCTTCTACTTTTTACAAGTTTACCACAGCCAGTGTAAACTGGGCCTGAAAAAATTGAGTGAAACTCGTGGTCGTTCCTCTCCACGGAAATCTTTAGTAAAAGGCAAAAGATTTATTCGATCTGAAGAGAAACCAGAGTATAAAATCCATCCATCTGACAGCAGGCAAGGTGCGGAACCTGCCTTTTACACGTATGGTGAGCAACTCTACATTAAGCTGTAACTTGGAGAATCTGCCATAAATATTAATGACCCCACTAAATATGTAAAAAAAGAAAAAATATCTGTTTTTTTTTTTAAGCTTGTATCATATTAACAGCAAAGGGAAGAGGAGTACAGCTGCTTGCAGTGCAACATGGGTATTCAAATGAGGCATGCCCACTGCTTACACGCCCCTAAATGCATGCTTGGTCTCTCGGCAGAGCCCTGCAGCTGTCAAGAATGCCAGAGCCTGAGGCATGCTTTGCCCGCAGTCAAAGATGCTGACATCATAAATAGGGAACCAAAACTTTTTCTTTTTTTCGCAACAGCTTGGTGCTTAGAACCTCTTGGATCTCTGTTTAAGAAGTTTCTTCTACTTTTGTACAAGTTTAGCACAGCCAGTGTAAACTGGGCCTGAAAAAATTGAGTGAAACTCGTGTTCGTTCCTCTCCACGGAAATCTTTAGTAAAAGGCGAAAGATTTATTCGATCTGAAGAGAAACCAGAGTATAAAGTCCATCCATCTGACAGCAGGCAAGGTGTGGAACCTGCCTTTCACACGTATGGTGAGCAACCCTACATTAAGCTTTAACTTGGAGAATCTGCCATAAATATTAATGACCCCACTAAATATGTAAAAAAAGAAAAAATATCTGTTTTTTTTTTTAAGCTTGTATCATATTAACAGCAAAGGGAAGAGGAGCACAGCTGCTTGCAGTGCAACATGGGTATTCAAATGAGGCATGCCCACTGCTGACACGCCCCTAAATGCATGCTTGGTCTCTCGGCAGAGCCCTGCAGCTGTCAAGAATGCCAGAGCCTGAGGCATGCTTTGCCCGCAGTCAAAGATGCTGACATCATAAATAGGGATCCAAAACTTTTTCTTTTTTTCGCAACAGCTTGGTGCTTAGAACCTCTTGGATCTCTGTTTAAGAAGTTTCTTCTACTTTTGTACAAGTTTAGCACAGCCAGTGTAAACTGGGCCTGAAAAAATTGAGTGAAACTCATGGTCGTTCCTCTCCACGGAAATCTTTAGTAAAAGGCGAAAGATTTATTCAATCTGAAGAGAAACCAGAGTATAAAATCCATCCATCTGACAGCAGGCAAGGTGCGGAACCTGCCTTTTACACGTATGGTGAGCAACCCTACATTAAGCTGTAACTTGGAGAATCTGCCATAAATATTAATGACCCCACTAAATATGTAAAAAAAGAAAAAAAAATATATATTTTTTTTTTAGCTTGTATCATGTTAACAGCAAAGGGAAGAGGAGCACAGCTGCTTGCAGTGCAACATGGGTATTCAAATGAGGCATGCCCACTGCTGACACGCCCCTAAATGCATGCTTGGTCTCTCGGCAGAGCCCCGCAGCTGTCAAGAATGCCAGAGCCTGAGGCATGCTTTGCCCGCAGTCAAAGATGCTGACATCATAAATAGGGAACCAAAACTTTTTCTTTTTTTTGCAACAGCTTGGTGCTTAGAACCTCTTGGATCTCTGTTTAAGACGTTTCTTCTACTTTTTACAAGTTTACCACAGCCAGTGTAAACTGGGCCTGAAAAAATTGAGTGAAACTTGTGGTCATTCCTCTCCACGGAAATCTTTAGTAAAAGGCGAAAGATTTATTCGATCTGAAGAGAAACCAGAGTATAAAATCCATCCATCTGACAGCAGGCAAGGTGCGGAACCTGCCTTTTACACGTATGGTGAGCAACTCTACATTAAGCTGTAACTTGGAGAATCTGCCATAAATATTAATGACCCCACTAAATATGTAAAAAAAGAAAAAATCTCTGTTTTTTTTTAAGCTTGTATCATATTAACAGCAAAGGGAAGAGGAGCACAGCTGCTTGCAGTGCAACATGGGTATTCAAATGAGGCATGCCCACTGCTGACACGCCCCTAAATGCATGCTTGGTCTCTCGGCAGAGCCCTGCAGCTGTCAAGAATGCCAGAGCCTGAGGCATGCTTTGCCCGCAGTCAAAGATGCTGACATCATAAATAGGGATCCAAAACTTTTTCTTTTTTTCGCAACAGCTTGGTGCTTAGAACCTCTTGGATCTCTGTTTAAGAAGTTTCTTCTACTTTTGTACAAGTTTACCACAGCCAGTGTAAACTGGGCCTGAAAAAAATGAGTGAAACTCATGGTCGTTCCTCTCCACGGAAATCTTTAGTAAAAGGCAAAAGATTTATTCGATCTGAAGAGAAACCAGAGTATAAAATCCATCCATCTGACAGCAGGCAAGGTGCGGAACCTGCCTTTTACACGTATGGTGAGCAACCCTACATTAAGCTGTAACTTGGAGAATCTGCCATAAATATTAATGACCCCACTAAATATGTAAAAAAAGAAAAAATATCTGTTTTTTTTTTTAAGCTTGTATCATATTAACAGCAAAGGGAAGAGGAGCACAGCTGCTTGCAGTGCAACATGGGTATTCAAATGAGGCATGCCCACTGCTGACACACCCCTAAATGCATGCTTGGTCTCTCGGCAGAGCCCTGCAGCTGTCAAGAATGCCAGAGCCTGAGGCATGCTTTGCCCGCAGTCAAAGATGCTGACATCAGAAATAGGGAACCAAAACTTTTTCTTTTTTTCACAACAGCTTGGTGCTTAGAACCTCTTGGATCTCTGTTTAAGAAGTTTCTTCTACTTTTGTACAAGTTTAGCACAGCCAGTGTAAACTGGGCCTGAAAAAATTGAGTGAAACTCGTGTTCGTTCCTCTCCACGGAAATCTTTAATAAAAGGCGAAAGATTTATTCGATCTGAAGAGAAACCAGAGTATAAAGTCCATCTATCTGACAGCAGGCAAGGTGTGGAACCTGCCTTTCACACGTATGGTGAGCAACCCTACATTAAGCTTTAACTTGGAGAATCTGCCATAAATATTAATGACCCCACTAAATATGTAAAAAAAGAAAAAATATCTGTTTTTTTTTTTAAGCTTGTATCATATTAACAGCAAAGGGAAGAGGAGCACAGCTGCTTGCAGTGCAACATGGGTATTCAAATGAGGCATGCCCACTGCTGACACTCCCCTAAATGCATGCTTGGTCTCTCGGCAGAGCCCTGCAGCTGTCAAGAATGCCAGAGCCTGAGGCATGCTTTGCCCGCAGTCAAAGATGCTGACATCATAAATAGGGATCCAAAACTTTTTCTTTTTTTCGCAACAGCTTGGTGCTTAGAACCTCTTGGATCTCTGTTTAAGACGTTTCTTCTACTTTTTACAAGTTTACCACAGCCAGTGTAAACTGGGCCTGAAAAAATTGAGTGAAACTCGTGGTCGTTCCTCTCCACGGAAATCTTTAGTAAAAGGCGAAAGATTTATTCGATCTGAAGAGAAACCAGAGTATAAAATCCATCCATCTGACAGCAGGCAAGGTGCGGAACCTGCCTTTTACACGTATGGTGAGCAACTCTACATTAAGCTGTAACTTGGAGAATCTGCCATAAATATTAATGACCCCACTAAATATGGAAAAAAAGAAAAAATCTCTGTTTTTTTTTAAGCTTGTATCATATTAACAGCAAAGGGAAGAGGAGCACAGCTGCTGGCAGTGCAACATGGGTATTCAAATGAGGCATGCCCACTGCTGACACGCCCCTAAATGCATGCTTGGTCTCTCGGCAGAGCCCTGCAGCTGTCAAGAATGCCAGAGCCTGAGGCATGCTTTGTCCGCAGTCAAAGATGCTGACATCATAAATAGGGATCCAAAACTTTTTCTTTTTTTCGCAACAGCTTGGTGCTTAGAACCTCTTGGATCTCTGTTTAAGAAGTTTCTTCTACTTTTGTACAAGTTTAGCACAGCCAGTGTAAACTGGGCCTGAAAAAATTGAGTGAAACTCATGGTCGTTCCTCTCCACGGAAATCTTTAGTAAAAGGCGAAAGATTTATTCAATCTGAAGAGAAACCAGAGTATAAAATCCATCCATCTGACAGCAGGCAAGGTGCGGAACCTGCCTTTTACACGTATGGTGAGCAACCCTACATTAAGCTGTAACTTGGAGAATCTGCCATAAATATTAATGACCCCACTAAATATGTAAAAAAAGAAAAAATATCTGTTTTTTTTTTTAAGCTTGTATCATATTAACAGCAAAGGGAAGAGGAGCACAGCTGCTTGCAGTGCAACATGGGTATTCAAATGAGGCATGCCCACTGCTGACACGCCCCTAAATGCATGCTTGGTCTCTCGGCAGAGCCCTGCAGCTGTCAAGAATGCCAGAGCCTGAGGCATGCTTTGCCCGCAGTCAAAGATGCTGACATCATAAATAGGGAACCAAAACTTTTTCTTTTTTTCGCAACAGCTTGGTGCTTAGAACCTCTTGGATCTCTGTTTAAGAAGTTTCTTCTACTTTTGTACAAGTTTAGCACAGCCAGTGTAAACTGGGCCTGAAAAAATTGAGTGAAACTCGTGTTCGTTCCTCTCCACGGAAATCTTTAGTAAAAGGCGAAAGATTTATTCGATCTGAAGAGAAACCAGAGTATAAAGTCCATCCATCTGACAGCAGGCAAGGTGTGGAACCTGCCTTTCACACGTATGGTGAGCAACCCTACATTAAGCTTTAACTTGGAGAATCTGCCATAAATATTAATGACCCCACTAAATATGTAAAAAAAGAAAAAATATCTGTTTTTTTTTTTTAAGCTTGTATCATATTAACAGCAAAGGGAAGAGGAGCACAGCTGCTTGCAGTGCAACATGGGTATTCAAATGAGGCATGCCCACTGCTGACACGCCCCTAAATGCATGCTTGGTCTCTCGGCAGAGCCCTGCAGCTGTCAAGAATGCCAGAGCCTGAGGCATGCTTTGCCCGCAGTCAAAGATGCTGACATCATAAATAGGGATCCAAAACTTTTTCTTTTTTTCACAACAGCTTGGTGCTTAGAACCTCTTGGATCTCTGTTTAAGAAGTTTCTTCTACTTTTGTACAAGTTTAGCACAGCCAGTGTAAACTGGGCCTGAAAAAATTGAGTGAAACTCATGGTCGTTCCTCTCCACGGAAATCTTTAGTAAAAGGCGAAAGATTTATTCGATCTGAAGAGAAACCAGAGTATAAAATCCATCCATCTGACAGCAGGCAAGGTGCGGAACCTGCCTTTTACACGTATGGTGAGCAACCCTACATTAAGCTGTAACTTGGAGAATCTGCCATAAATATTAATGACCCCTCTAAATATGTAAAAAAAGAAAAAATATCTGTTTTTTTTTTTAAGCTTGTATCATATTAACAGCAAAGGGAAAAGGAGCACAGCTGCTTGCAGTGCAACATGGGTATTCAAATGAGGCATGCCCACTGCTGACACGCCCCTAAATGCATGCTTGGTCTCTCGGCAGAGCCCTGCAGCTGTCAAGAATGCCAGAGCCTGAGGCATGCTTTGCCCGCAGTCAAAGATGCTGACATCATAAATAGGGAACCAAAACTTTTTCTTTTTTTCACAACAGCTTGGTGCTTAGAACCTCTTGGATCTCTGTTTAAGAAGTTTCTTCTACTTTTGTACAAGTTTAGCACAGCCAGTGTAAACTGGGCCTGAAAAAATTGAGTGAAACTCGTGTTCGTTCCTCTCCACGGAAATCTTTAGTAAAAGGCGAAAGATTTATTCGATCTGAAGAGAAACCAGAGTATAAAATCCATCCATCTGACAGCAGGCAAGGTGTGGAACCTGCCTTTCACACGTATGGTGAGCAACCCTACATTAAGCTTTAACTTGGAGAATCTGCCATAAATATTAATGACCCCACTAAATATGTAAAAAAAGAAAAAAATATATATATATTTTTTTTTAGCTTGTATCATGTTAACAGCAAAGGGAAGAGGAGCACAGCTGCTTGCAGTGCAACATGGGTATTCAAATGAGGCATGCCCACTGCTGACACGCCCCTAAATGCATGCTTGGTCTCTCGGCAGAGCCCCGCAGCTGTCAAGAATGCCAGAGCCTAAGGCATGCTTTGCCCGCAGTCAAAGATGCTGACATCATAAATAGGGAACCAAAACTTTTTCTTTTTTTCGCAACAGCTTGGTGCTTAGAACCTCTTGGATCTCTGTTTAAGAAGTTTCTTCTACTTTTGTACAAATTTAGCACAGCCAGCGTAAACTGGGCCTGAAAAAATTGAGTGAAACTCATGGTCGTTCCTCTCCACGGAAATCTTTAGTAAAAGGCGAAAGATTTATTCGATCTGAAGAGAAACCAGAATATAAAATCCATCCATCTGACAGCAGGCAAGGTGCGGAACCTGCCTTTTACAGGTATGGTGAGCAACCCTACATTAAGCTGTAACTTGGAGAATCTGCCATAAATATTAATGACCCCACTAAATATGTAAAAAAAGAAAAAAATATTTTTTTTTATTTTTTTTTAGCTTGTATCATGTTAACAGCAAAAGGAAGAGGAGCACAGCTGCTTGCAGTGCAACATGGGTATTCAAATGAGGCATGCCCACTGCTGACACGCCCCTAAATGCATGCTTGGTCTCTCGGCAGAGCCCTGCAGCTGTCAAGAATGCCAGAGCCTGAGGCATGCTTTGCCCGCAGTCAAAGATGCTGACATCATAAATAGGGAACCAAAACTTTTTCTTTTTTTCACAACAGCTTGGTGCTTAGAACCTCTTGGATCTCTGTTTAAGAAGTTTCTTCTACTTTTGTACAAGTTTAGCACAGCCAGTGTAAACTGGGCCTGAAAAAATTGAGTGAAACTCGTGTTCGTTCCTCTCCACGGAAATCTTTAGTAAAAGGCGAAAGATTTATTCGATCTGAAGAGAAACCAGAGTATAAAGTCCATCCATCTGACAGCAGGCAAGGTGTGGAACCTGCCTTTCACACGTATGGTGAGCAACCCTACATTAAGCTTTAACTTGGAGAATCTGCCATAAATATTAATGACCCCACTAAATATGTAAAAAAAGAAAAAAATATCTTTTTTTTTTTTTTTTTAGCTTGTATCATGTTAACAGCAAAGGGAAGAGGAGCACAGCTGCTTGCAGTGCAACATGGGTATTCAAATGAGGCATGCCCACTGCTGACACGCCCCTAAATGCATGCTTGGTCTCTCGGCAGAGCCCCGCAGCTGTCAAGAATGCCAGAGCCTGAGGCATGCTTTGCCCGCAGTCAAAGATGCTGACATCATAAATAGGGAGCCAAAACTTTTTCTTTTTTTCGCAACAGCTTGGTGCTTAGAACCTCTTGGATCTCTGTTTAAGAAGTTTATTCTACTTTTGTACAAGTTTAGCACAGCCAGTGTAAACTGGGCCTGAAAAAATTGAGTGAAACTCGTGGTCGTTCCTCTCCACGGAAATCTTTAGTAAAAGGCGAAAGATTTATTCGATCTGAAGAGAAACCAGAGTATAAAATCCATCCATCTGACAGCAGGCAAGGTGCGGAACCTGCCTTTTACACGTATGGTGAGCAACCCTACATTAAGCTGTAACTTGGAGAATCTGCCATAAATATTAATGACCCCACTAAATATGTAAAAAAAGAAAAAATATCTGTTTTTTTTTTTTAAGCTTGTATCATATTAACAGCAAAGGGAAGAGGAGCACAGCTGCTTGCAGTGCAACATGGGTATTCAAATGAGGCATGCCCACTGCTGACACGCCCCTAAATGCATGCTTGGTCTCTCGGCAGAGCCCTGCAGCTGTCAAGAATGCCACAGCCTGAGGCATGCTTTGCCCGCAGTCAAAGATGCTGACATCATAAATAGGGAACCAAAACTTTTTCTTTTTTTCGCAACAGCTTGGTCCTTAGAACCTCTTGGATCTCTGTTTAAGACGTTTCTTCTACTTTTGTACAAGTTTAGCACAGCCAGTGTAAACTGGGCCTGAAAAAATTAAGTGAAACTCGTGGTCGTTCCTCTCCACGGAAATCTTTAGTAAAAGGCGAAAGATTTATTCGATCTGAAGAGAAACCAGAGTATAAAATCCATCCATCTGACAGCAGGCAAGGTGCGGAACCTGCCTTTTACACGTATGGTGAGCAACCCTACATTAAGCTGTAACTTGGAGAATCTGCCATAAATATTAATGACCCCACTAAATATGTAAAAAAAGAAAAAAATATCTTTTTTTTTTTTTTTTAGCTTGTATCATGTTAACAGCAAAGGGAAGAGGAGCACAGCTGCTTGCAGTGCAACATGGGTATTCAAATGAGGCATGCCCACTGCTGACACGCCCCTAAATGCATGCTTGGTCTCTCGGCAGAGCCCTGCAGCTGTCAAGAATGCCAGAGCCTGAGGCATGCTTTGTCCGCAGTCAAAGATGCTGACATCATAAATAGGGATCCAAAACTTTTTCTTTTTTTCGCAACAGCTTGGTGCTTAGAACCTCTTGGATCTCTGTTTAAGAAGTTTCTTCTACTTTTGTACAAGTTTAGCACAGCCAGTGTAAACTGGGCCTGAAAAAATTGAGTGAAACTCATGGTCGTTCCTCTCCACGGAAATCTTTAGTAAAAGGCGAAAGATTTATTCAATCTGAAGAGAAACCAGAGTATAAAATCCATCCATCTGACAGCAGGCAAGGTGCGGAACCTGCCTTTTACACGTATGGTGAGCAACCCTACATTAAGCTGTAACTTGGAGAATCTGCCATAAATATTAATGACCCCACTAAATATGTAAAAAAAGAAAAAATATCTGTTTTTTTTTTTAAGCTTGTATCATATTAACAGCAAAGGGAAGAGGAGCACAGCTGCTTGCAGTGCAACATGGGTATTCAAATGAGGCATGCCCACTGCTGACACGCCCCTAAATGCATGCTTGGTCTCTCGGCAGAGCCCTGCAGCTGTCAAGAATGCCAGAGCCTGAGGCATGCTTTGCCCGCAGTCAAAGATGCTGACATCATAAATAGGGAACCAAAACTTTTTCTTTTTTTCGCAACAGCTTGGTGCTTAGAACCTCTTGGATCTCTGTTTAAGAAGTTTCTTCTACTTTTGTACAAGTTTAGCACAGCCAGTGTAAACTGGGCCTGAAAAAATTGAGTGAAACTCGTGTTCGTTCCTCTCCACGGAAATCTTTAGTAAAAGGCGAAAGATTTATTCGATCTGAAGAGAAACCAGAGTATAAAGTCCATCCATCTGACAGCAGGCAAGGTGTGGAACCTGCCTTTCACACGTATGGTGAGCAACCCTACATTAAGCTTTAACTTGGAGAATCTGCCATAAATATTAATGACCCCACTAAATATGTAAAAAAAGAAAAAATATCTGTTTTTTTTTTTTAAGCTTGTATCATATTAACAGCAAAGGGAAGAGGAGCACAGCTGCTTGCAGTGCAACATGGGTATTCAAATGAGGCATGCCCACTGCTGACACGCCCCTAAATGCATGCTTGGTCTCTCGGCAGAGCCCTGCAGCTGTCAAGAATGCCAGAGCCTGAGGCATGCTTTGCCCGCAGTCAAAGATGCTGACATCATAAATAGGGATCCAAAACTTTTTCTTTTTTTCACAACAGCTTGGTGCTTAGAACCTCTTGGATCTCTGTTTAAGAAGTTTCTTCTACTTTTGTACAAGTTTAGCACAGCCAGTGTAAACTGGGCCTGAAAAAATTGAGTGAAACTCATGGTCGTTCCTCTCCACGGAAATCTTTAGTAAAAGGCGAAAGATTTATTCGATCTGAAGAGAAACCAGAGTATAAAATCCATCCATCTGACAGCAGGCAAGGTGCGGAACCTGCCTTTTACACGTATGGTGAGCAACCCTACATTAAGCTGTAACTTGGAGAATCTGCCATAAATATTAATGACCCCTCTAAATATGTAAAAAAAGAAAAAATATCTGTTTTTTTTTTTAAGCTTGTATCATATTAACAGCAAAGGGAAAAGGAGCACAGCTGCTTGCAGTGCAACATGGGTATTCAAATGAGGCATGCCCACTGCTGACACGCCCCTAAATGCATGCTTGGTCTCTCGGCAGAGCCCTGCAGCTGTCAAGAATGCCAGAGCCTGAGGCATGCTTTGCCCGCAGTCAAAGATGCTGACATCATAAATAGGGAACCAAAACTTTTTCTTTTTTTCACAACAGCTTGGTGCTTAGAACCTCTTGGATCTCTGTTTAAGAAGTTTCTTCTACTTTTGTACAAGTTTAGCACAGCCAGTGTAAACTGGGCCTGAAAAAATTGAGTGAAACTCGTGTTCGTTCCTCTCCACGGAAATCTTTAGTAAAAGGCGAAAGATTTATTCGATCTGAAGAGAAACCAGAGTATAAAATCCATCCATCTGACAGCAGGCAAGGTGTGGAACCTGCCTTTCACACGTATGGTGAGCAACCCTACATTAAGCTTTAACTTGGAGAATCTGCCATAAATATTAATGACCCCACTAAATATGTAAAAAAAGAAAAAAATATATATATATTTTTTTTTAGCTTGTATCATGTTAACAGCAAAGGGAAGAGGAGCACAGCTGCTTGCAGTGCAACATGGGTATTCAAATGAGGCATGCCCACTGCTGACACGCCCCTAAATGCATGCTTGGTCTCTCGGCAGAGCCCCGCAGCTGTCAAGAATGCCAGAGCCTAAGGCATGCTTTGCCCGCAGTCAAAGATGCTGACATCATAAATAGGGAACCAAAACTTTTTCTTTTTTTCGCAACAGCTTGGTGCTTAGAACCTCTTGGATCTCTGTTTAAGAAGTTTCTTCTACTTTTGTACAAGTTTAGCACAGCCAGCGTAAACTGGGCCTGAAAAAATTGAGTGAAACTCATGGTCGTTCCTCTCCACGGAAATCTTTAGTAAAAGGCGAAAGATTTATTCGATCTGAAGAGAAACCAGAATATAAAATCCATCCATCTGACAGCAGGCAAGGTGCGGAACCTGCCTTTTACAGGTATGGTGAGCAACCCTACATTAAGCTGTAACTTGGAGAATCTGCCATAAATATTAATGACCCCACTAAATATGTAAAAAAAGAAAAAAATATTTTTTTTTATTTTTTTTTAGCTTGTATCATGTTAACAGCAAAAGGAAGAGGAGCACAGCTGCTTGCAGTGCAACATGGGTATTCAAATGAGGCATGCCCACTGCTGACACGCCCCTAAATGCATGCTTGGTCTCTCGGCAGAGCCCTGCAGCTGTCAAGAATGCCAGAGCCTGAGGCATGCTTTGCCCGCAGTCAAAGATGCTGACATCATAAATAGGGAACCAAAACTTTTTCTTTTTTTCACAACAGCTTGGTGCTTAGAACCTCTTGGATCTCTGTTTAAGAAGTTTCTTCTACTTTTGTACAAGTTTAGCACAGCCAGTGTAAACTGGGCCTGAAAAAATTGAGTGAAACTCGTGTTCGTTCCTCTCCACGGAAATCTTTAGTAAAAGGCGAAAGATTTATTCGATCTGAAGAGAAACCAGAGTATAAAGTCCATCCATCTGACAGCAGGCAAGGTGTGGAACCTGCCTTTCACACGTATGGTGAGCAACCCTACATTAAGCTTTAACTTGGAGAATCTGCCATAAATATTAATGACCCCACTAAATATGTAAAAAAAGAAAAAAATATCTTTTTTTTTTTTTTTTTAGATTGTATCATGTTAACAGCAAAGGGAAGAGGAGCACAGCTGCTTGCAGTGCAACATGGGTATTCAAATGAGGCATGCCCACTGCTGACACGCCCCTAAATGCATGCTTGGTCTCTCGGCAGAGCCCTGCAGCTGTCAAGAATGCCAGAGCCTGAGGCATGCTTTGCCCGCAGTCAAAGATGCTGACATCATAAATAGGGATCCAAAACTTTTTCTTTTTTTCGCAACAGCTTGGTGCTTAGAACCTCTTGGATCTCTGTTTAAGAAGTTTCTTCTACTTTTGTACAAGTTTAGCACAGCCAGTGTAAACTGGGCCTGAAAAAATTGAGTGAAACTCGTGGTCGTTCCTCTCCACGGAAATCTTTAGTAAAAGGCGAAAGATTTATTCGATCTGAAGAGAAACCAGAGTATAAAATCCATCCATCTGACAGCAGGCAAGGTGCGGAACCTGCCTTTTACACGTATGGTGAGCAACCCTACATTAAGCTGTAACTTGGAGAATCTGCCATAAATATTAATGACCCCACTAAATATGTAAAAAAAGAAAAAATATCTGTTTTTTTTTTTTAAGCTTGTATCATATTAACAGCAAAGGGAAGAGGAGCACAGCTGCTTGCAGTGCAACATGGGTATTCAAATGAGGCATGCCCACTGCTGACACGCCCCTAAATGCATGCTTGGTCTCTCGGCAGAGCCCTGCAGCTGTCAAGAATGCCAGAGCCTGAGGCATGCTTTGCCCGCAGTCAAAGATGCTGACATCATAAATAGGGATCCAAAACTTTTTCTTTTTTTCGCAACAGCTTGGTGCTTAGAACCTCTTGGATCTCTGTTTAAGAAGTTTCTTCTACTTTTTTACAAGTTTAGCACAGCCAGTGTAAACTGGGCCTGAAAAAATTGAGTGAAACTCATGGTCGTTCCTCTCCACGGAAATCTTTAGTAAAAGGCGAAAGATTTATTCGATCTGAAGAGAAACCAGAGTATAAAATCCATCCATCTGACAGCAGGCAAGGTGTGGAACCTGCCTTTCACACGTATGGTGAGCAACCCTACATTAAGCTTTAACTTGGAGAATATGCCATAAATATTAATGACCCCACTAAATATGTAAAAAAAGAAAAAAAAATATATATTTTTTTTTTTAGCTTGTATCATGTTAACAGCAAAGGGAAGAGGAGCACAGCTGCTTGCAGTGCAACATGGGTATTCAAATGAGGCATGCCCACTGCTGACACGCCCCTAAATGCATGCTTGGTCTCTCGGCAGAGCCCCGCAGCTGTCAAGAATGCCAGAGCCTGAGGCATGCTTTGCCCGCAGTCAAAGATGCTGACATCATAAATAGGGAGCCAAAACTTTTTCTTTTTTTCGCAACAGCTTGGTGCTTAGAACCTCTTGGATCTCTGTTTAAGAAGTTTATTCTACTTTTGTACAAGTTTAGCACAGCCAGTGTAAACTGGGCCTGAAAAAATTGAGTGAAACTCGTGGTCGTTCCTCTCCACGGAAATCTTTAGTAAAAGGCGAAAGATTTATTCGATCTGAAGAGAAACCAGAGTATAAAATCCATCCATCTGACAGCAGGCAAGGTGCGGAACCTGCCTTTTACACGTATGGTGAGCAACCCTACATTAAGCTGTAACTTGGAGAATCTGCCATAAATATTAATGACCCCACTAAATATGTAAAAAAAGAAAAAATATCTGTTTTTTTTTTTTAAGCTTGTATCATATTAACAGCAAAGGGAAGAGGAGCACAGCTGCTTGCAGTGCAACATGGGTATTCAAATGAGGCATGCCCACTGCTGACACGCCCCTAAATGCATGCTTGGTCTCTCGGCAGAGCCCTGCAGCTGTCAAGAATGCCACAGCCTGAGGCATGCTTTGCCCGCAGTCAAAGATGCTGACATCATAAATAGGGAACCAAAACTTTTTCTTTTTTTCGCAACAGCTTGGTCCTTAGAACCTCTTGGATCTCTGTTTAAGACGTTTCTTCTACTTTTGTACAAGTTTAGCACAGCCAGTGTAAACTGGGCCTGAAAAAATTAAGTGAAACTCGTGGTCGTTCCTCTCCACGGAAA
>NC_086323.1:15340508-15355508 GCF_036172605.1 Pelobates fuscus | reverse complement strand
CAGACGTATGGTGAGCAACCCTACATTAAGCTTTAACTTGGAGAATCTGCCATAAATATTAATGACCCCACTAAATATGTAAAAAAAGAAAAAAATATATATATATTTTTTTTTAGCTTGTATCATTTTAACAGCAAAGGGAAGAGGAGCACAGCTGCTTGCAGTGCAACATGGGTATTCAAATGAGGCATGCCCACTGCTGACACGCCCCTAAATGCATGCTTGGTCTCTCGGCAGAGCCCCGCAGCTGTCAAGAATGCCAGAGCCTGAGGCATGCTTTGCCCGCAGTCAAAGATGCTGACATCATAAATAGGGATCCAAAACTTTTTCTTTTTTTCGCAACAGCTTGGTGCTTAGAACCTCTTGGATCTCTGTTTAAGAAGTTTCTTCTACTTTTGTACAAGTTTAGCACAGCCAGTGTAAACTGGGCCTGAAAAAATTGAGTGAAACTCATGGTCGTTCCTCTCCACGGAAATCTTTAGTAAAAGGCGAAAGATTTATTCGATCTGAAGAGAAACCAGAGTATAAAATCCATCCATCTGACAGCAGGCAAGGTGCGGAACCTGCCTTTTACACGTATGGTGAGCAACCCTACATTAAGCTTTAACTTGGAGAATCTGCCATAAATATTAATGACCCCACTAAATATGTAAAAAAAGAAAAAATATCTGTTTTTTTTTTAAGCTTGTATCATATTAACAGCAAAGGGAAGAGGAGCACAGCTGCTTGCAGTGCAACATGGGTATTCAAATGAGGCATGCCCACTGCTGACACGCCCCTAAATGCATGCTTGGTCTCTCGGCAGAGCCCTGCAGCTGTCAAGAATGCCAGAGCCTGAGGCATGCTTTGCCCGCAGTCAAAGATGCTGACATCATAAATAGGGAACCAAAACTTTTTCTTTTTTTCGCAACAGCTTGGTGCTTAGAACCTCTTGGATCTCTGTTTAAGAAGTTTCTTCTACTTTTGTACAAGTTTAGCACAGCCAGTGTAAACTGGGCCTGAAAAAATTGAGTGAAACTCGTGTTCGTTCCTCTCCACGGAAATCTTTAGTAAAAGGCGAAAGATTTATTCGATCTGAAGAGAAACCAGAGTATAAAGTCCATCCATCTGACAGCAGGCAAGGTGTGGAACCTGCCTTTCATACGTATGGTGAGCAACCCTACATTAAGCTGTAACTTGGAGAATCTGCCATAAATATTAATGACCCCACTAAATATGTAAAAAAAGAAAAAAATATCTTTTTTTTTTTTTTTTTTAGCTTGTATCATGTTAACAGCAAAGGGAAGAGGAGCACAGCTGCTTGCAGTGCAACATGGGTATTCAAATGAGGCATGCCCACTGCTGACACGCCCCTAAATGCATGCTTGGTCTCTCGGCAGAGCCCCGCAGCTGTCAAGAATGCCAGAGCCTGAGGCATGCTTTGCCCGCAGTCAAAGATGCTGACATCATAAATAGGGAACCAAAACTTTTTCTTTTTTTCGCAACAGCTTGGTGCTTAGAACCTCTTGGATCTCTGTTTAAGACGTTTCTTCTACTTTTTACAAGTTTACCACAGCCAGTGTAAACTGGGCCTGAAAAAATTGAGTGAAACTCGTGGTCGTTCCTCTCCACGGAAATCTTTAGTAAAAGGCGAAAGATTTATTCGATCTGAAGAGAAACCAGAGTATAAAATCCATCCATCTGACAGCAGGCAAGGTGCGGAACCTGCCTTTTACACGTATGGTGAGCAACTCTACATTAAGCTGTAACTTGGAGAATCTGCCATAAATATTAATGACCCCACTAAATATGTAAAAAAAGAAAAAATCTCAGTTTTTTTTTAAGCTTGTATCATATTAACAGCAAAGGGAAGAGGAGCACAGCTGCTTGCAGTGCAACATGGGTATTCAAATGAGGCATGCCCACTGCTGACACGCCCCTAAATGCATGCTTGGTCTCTCGGCAGAGCCCTGCAGCTGTCAAGAATGCCAGAGCCTGAGGCATGCTTTGCCCGCAGTCAAAGATGCTGACATCATAAATAGGGATCCAAAACTTTTTCTTTTTTTCGCAACAGCTTGGTGCTTAAAACCTCTTGGATCTCTGTTTAAGAAGTTTCTTCTACTTTTGTACAAGTTTACCACAGCCAGTGTAAACTGGGCCTGAAAAAATTGAGTGAAACTCATGGTCGTTCCTCTCCACGGAAATCTTTAGTAAAAGGCGAAAGATTTATTCGATCTGAAGAGAAACCAGAGTATAAAATCCATCCATCTGACAGCAGGCAAGGTGCGGAACCTGCCTTTTACACGTATGGTGAGCAACCCTACATTAAGCTGTAACTTGGAGAATCTGCCATAAATATTAATGACCCCACTAAATATGTAAAAAAAGAAAAAATATCTGTTTTTTTTTTTAAGCTTGTATCATATTAACAGCAAAGGGAAGAGGAGCACAGCTGCTTGCAGTGCAACATGGGTATTCAAATGAGGCATGCCCACTGCTGACACGCCCCTAAATGCATGCTTGGTCTCTCGGCAGAGCCCTGCAGCTGTCAAGAATGCCAGAGCCTGAGGCATGCTTTGCCCGCAGTCAAAGATGCTGACATCATAAATAGGGAACCAAAACGTTTTCTTTTTTTCGCAACAGCTTGGTGCTTAGAACCTCTTGGATCTCTGTTTAAGAAGTTTCTTCTACTTTTGTACAAGTTTAGCACATCCAGTGTAAACTGGGCCTGAAAAAATTGAGTGAAACTCATGGTCGTTCCTCTCCACGGAAATCTTTAGTAAAAGGCGAAAGATTTATTCGATCTGAAGAGAAACCAGAGTATAAAATCCATCCATCTGACAGCAGGCAAGGTGCGGAACCTGCCTTTTACACGTATGGTGAGCAACCCTACATTAAGCTGTAACTTGGAGAATCTGCCATAAATATTAATGACCCCTCTAAATATGTAAAAAAAAGAAAAAATATCTGTTTTTTTTTTTAAGCTTGTATCATATTAACAGCAAAGGGAAAAGGAGCACAGCTGCTTGCAGTGCAACATGGGTATTCAAATGAGGCATGCCCACTGCTGACACGCCCCTAAATGCATGCTTGGTCTCTCGGCAGAGCCCTGCAGCTGTCAAGAATGCCAGAGCCTGAGGCATGCTTTGCCCGCAGTCAAAGATGCTGACATCATAAATAGGGAACCAAAACTTTTTCTTTTTTTCGCAACAGCTTGGTGCTTAGAACCTCTTGGACCTCTGTTTAAGAAGTTTCTTCTACTTTTGTACAAGTTTAGCACAGCCAGTGTAAACTGGGCCTGAAAAAATTGAGTGAAACTCGTGTTCGTTCCTCTCCACGGAAATCTTTAGTAAAAGGCGAAAGATTTATTCGATCTGAAGAGAAACCAGAATATAAAGTCCATCCATCTGACAGCAGGCAAGGTGTGGAACCTGCCTTTTACACGTATGGTGAGCAACCCTACATTAAGCTGTAACTTGGAGAATCTGCCATAAATATTAATGACCCCACTAAATATGTAAAAAAAGAAAAAATATCTGTTTTTTTTTTTAAGCTTGTATCATATTAACAGCAAAGGGAAGAGGAGCACAGCTGCTTGCAGTGCAACATGGGTATTCAAATGAGGCATGCCCACTGCTGACACGCCCCTAAATGCATGCTTGGTCTCTCGGCAGAGCCCTGCAGCTGTCAAGAATGCCAGAGCCTGAGGCATGCTTTGCCCGCAGTCAAAGATGCTGACATCATAAATAGGGAACCAAAACTTTTTCTTTTTTTCGCAACAGCTTGGTGCTTAGAACCTCTTGGATCTCTGTTTAAGAAGTTTCTTCTACTTTTGTACAAGTTTAGCACAGCCAGTGTAAACTGGGCCTGAAAAAATTGAGTGAAACTCGTGTTCGTTCCTCTCCACGGAAATCTTTAGTAAAAGGCGAAAGATTTATTCAATCTGAAGAGAAACCAGAGTATAAAGTCCATCCATCTGACAGCAGGCAAGGTGTGGAACCTGCCTTTCACACGTATGGTGAGCAACCCTACATTAAGCTGTAACTTGGAGAATCTGCCATAAATATTAATGACCCCACTAAATATGTAAAAAAAGAAAAAAATATCTTTTTTTTTTTTTTTTTTAGCTTGTATCATGTTAACAGCAAAGGGAAGAGGAGCACAGCTGCTTGCAGTGCAACATGCATATTCAAATGAGGCATGCCCACTGCTGACACGCCCCTAAATGCATGCTTGGTCTCTCGGCAGAGCCCCGCAGCTGTCAAGAATGCCAGAGCCTGAGGCATGCTTTGCCCGCAGTCAAAGATGCTGACATCATAAATAGGGAACCAAAACTTTTTCTTTTTTTCGCAACAGCTTGGTGCTTAGAACCTCTTGGATCTCTGTTTAAGACGTTTCTTCTACTTTTTACAAGTTTACCACAGCCAGTGTAAACTGGGCCTGAAAAAATTGAGTGAAACTCGTGGTCGTTCCTCTCCACGGAAATCTTTAGTAAAAGGCGAAAAATTTATTCGATCTGAAGAGAAACCAGAGTATAAAATCCATCCATCTGACAGCAGGCAAGGTGCGGAACCTGCCTTTTACACGTATGGTGAGCAACTCTACATTAAGCTGTAACTTGGAGAATCTGCCATAAATATTAATGACCCCACTAAATATGTAAAAAAAGAAAAAATCTCAGTTTTTTTTTAAGCTTGTATCATATTAACAGCAAAGGGAAGAGGAGCACAGCTGCTTGCAGTGCAACATGGGTATTCAAATGAGGCATGCCCACTGCTGACACGCCCCTAAATGCATGCTTGGTCTCTCGGCAGAGCCCTGCAGCTGTCAAGAATGCCAGAGCCTGAGGCATGCTTTGCCCGCAGTCAAAGATGCTGACATCATAAATAGGGATCCAAAACTTTTTCTTTTTTTCGCAACAGCTTGGTGCTTAGAACCTCTTGGATCTCTGTTTAAGAAGTTTCTTCTACTTTTGTACAAGTTTAGCACAGCCAGTGTAAACTGGGCCTGAAAAAATTGAGTGAAACTCATGGTCGTTCCTCTCCACGGAAATCTTTAGTAAAAGGCGAAAGATTTATTCAATCTGAAGAGAAACCTGTAGCCCCATGTAGCTAGAGCGCAGCTAAGCGGAAAAAGGCCTTGACAGGGGTTAGGAGGCAGGCTTAGGAGGAAGTAAGCGAGGGTTGGAATTATGGGTAAGTGGGATTGGCTATTTAAATGAGCAGCCATTTTAGGTGAGTCATTCTAACTTCCTACCTGGTCGAGTTTGTGTTCGCCTCGGGGAGCGCGGACTTTGCTTGGTCGGATTTCTTTTGTCTCCTCTGCAGGAACAATGGACGACGTGGAGCGTTTGCTGGAAGGGATCAGGTCGGCAGCACGGCATCAAGGTGTGGACTGGCTACGGGCACAGCTTGGCCCTGCCCTGGCGGAGGCGGCGGATCGGGACGGCGATGGCGGGAGACCGGTCCGGGCCCGGAGGCCCCCGAGGAGGCTAAGCCCGGGCGCGGGGCCCGGTGAAGTGGTACCCGGTAGCAGTGGAGTTCCAGTTCCGACCGGCAGCAGGCCCGGGAGCCGCGTGGTCGAGGCCTTGCCTCCCCGTGTGCGGACGGAGCCTCGGATGTGCACTAGGCGGCAAAGGGATATCGTGGACGGGGGCGCGGCTGCTAGCAGGTCGGAGGCGGCCGGGCGGCCCCCTGGTGCTTCGAGACCCACGGAGGGGAGGCCCAGGAGGGCTTCCCCCCCTTCGGACAGCGGAGACGATGAGGAGGCTGGATCCGGGAGACCGCATGGCAGGCATCAGGCAAGTGCAGAGGGCTCAGGTCGGGGCCCTCTTGGCGGGAAGGTTGTTCGGGGGAGCTCTGCCACTGGGGGGGGCGGGAGTAAGCCGGTTGGGGGTACACAGGCCTTAGTGGGAAAGGGGGAGGGCCCTGGGGCCCCGAAGAGAAAATGTGGCTCTAAAGGAGTAAGTTCTAAGGGTGGTAGGGGTTCCCGGGAGGGGGCCAGGTCAGACAGAGGGTCTCCCGTAGGGGTGGTGGGTAGTTCGGGGCCATCGGGGTCTGGCAAGCAAGGGGTCAGAGGTAAGGGGGTGGGGGAGGGGGTTTCGGAGGTAGCTAGGCAAGGGCGTAGGGTAGGCCGGGAGTCGGGTCTTTCCGTAGTGGAGGGGCGCAGGGGGGGCCCGGGTTCCAGGAGTAGTAGTGACAGTCCCTCGCCCATTAGATCTCTGGGGTCCCGGGATGCTCGGGGGCGGTCGGGTCGGCACTGCTCCCCCTCGGATAGCTCAGCAGGGGAAGGTGCGGCAGCCCCTCGGTATGGACAGCAGGGGCGGCTTGCTGGTAGAGACGGGAGGAGTCGTAGCCCCAGGGGTTCCCGGGTGCCACGTGGTGGTAGAGGTCAGCGGGAGGCTTCGGTGCAGAGCAGGCGCTCCCGGGGTCGGGACGGGAGGGGAGTGGATGTTCGTTACCCCCTACCCAGGACTTCTTCTCCTTGTCCTAGATTTCGGAGCCGTTCTGCTTCCTCACAGGCTGGGCACCGGGTGGGCTCCCCGGTCGGCGAGATGGCGGCGGAAGTTCCTCTTCCCGGACGTCAGGCGATCTGTACTGCAGCCCCCACCGCTCCGGTGTCGGGGGGCTTGGCCGGTGAGTCCAGTGGGTCACTACACTCTAGCGCACTAGTTACCACACTTCAGGCACTACTCCACTCATTGGGGGCGGGGGGTGACACTAGCGGCGTTGGTCAGGTGTGGGCTCCGGGTGCAGTGGCTTCAGGTTCTCGGATCCGGGATTCCGCGGGGCCTAGTTCGGGCGGGGATTTGGTGGTGCCGCAGGACGTAGGGGAGGTTGGGAGCGAAAGGGCTGAGTTGTCCGGGGGTATCCCCGACGCGGCTAGGCAGCACGCGTACGTCTTTTGCGGGCCCACTGGGGGTCCATTTGAAACAGGACGTGAAGGATAAGATTTGGAAGGGCGAGTTCTGTGAGATTTTCTCCCTCCTCCCGTTAGAGGACTTCATTGACCTCAAGGAGGAGGATAAGAAGGATGAGAAAAAGGAGGAGGAGGAGAAGAGGAAGCGGTACCGCAAGATACCGAAGTCCTTCGGTAATTGGTTGCGGGCTTTTTGTGTGCTGGCTAGCGTGCTCGGCGAGAAATCGCCGGGGTTGTGCTCGTCTTTGTTCTGCTATTTGGATGGCATTTGGGAGGCGTACCGGACTTACGGGGGGTTGGCCTGGTGGAGGTACGACGAGCAGTTTCGGCAGCGGCTGGCGGCTAACCCGGGTATGCGGTGGGACCAAATGGACCTGCCGCTCTGGATGAAGCTAATGATGGCGCAAAAAGCGCAGCCCTTTCAGAGCTCGGCCGGCGCCAGGGGGCAGTCCGCCTCGTCGGCCACCTTACAAAAGGGCTTATGCTGGCTCTATAACGAGGGCCAATGCAAATGGGGAGCCTCCTGTCGTTTCAAGCATGAGTGCTCCGGCTGCGGGGGAGCTCATGGGCTCAACCGCTGCTTTAAGAAGGGTAAGTCCGGAGGCGCCGGCGCGGCTGTCGCGCCGGGGGGAGGGGGTGCATCCGCTTCCCCTGGGCCTAACCCCAGTGAAGCTAAGCGCGATGGAGCCGTGGCTAGGCCGCTACGGTAACAGGGCGGACGCTGCGGTGCTCCTGGCGGGGTTTGCGGTGGGGTTCTTTATTCCGTTTCAGGAGCGACGAGGGGGTCAAGGGAGGCTGCGCAACCTGAAGTCTGTGGCGGACTTCCCGGATGTGGTTAGGGAAAAGCTGGGCAAAGAAGTCGGACTGGGCCGCATGGCAGGCCCGTTTGTAGTGCCTCCGCTGGAGGGCCTGCGGGTTTCCCCACTTGGGGTGGTCCCCAAGAAGGAGCCGGGTAAATTTAGACTCATTCACCATCTCTCATACCCGAAAGGGGAGTCGGTGAATGACGGTATTCATAAGGAATTGTGCTCGGTGTCATATGCATCTTTCGACCGGGCGGTCGATTTGGTCCGGCGGGCCGGGCATGGGGCCCTGATGGCTAAGGTGGACATCGAGGCCGCGTTCCGGCTGCTACCGGTCCACCGGGACTGTCATCACCTGCTGGGGTGTTTCTTTGAAGGGGCCTACTTCGTGGACTTGTGTCTGCCTATGGGCTGTTCCATTTCGTGCTCCTATTTTGAGAAATTCAGCACTTTTCTCGAATGGGTGATACGGGTGGAAGCGGGGAGTCGTCTTATTGTACATTATCTAGATGATTTTCTGTGTGTGGGACCGGCCGGTTCCCTGGATTGCCTGCGCCTGCTGCGGACGGTTGAGTGGGTGGCGGGCCAATTCGGGGTTCCGCTGGCGGCGGATAAGACCGAGGGCCCGACCACGTGTCTGAGTTTTCTAGGTCTGGAGATTGACTCTGGGAGGGGAGAATGTCGGCTGCCCCAGGATAAGCTGGCAAGGCTTCGGGGGGCGGTGGCTGCCGTTGCTGGGGCACGCAAGGTGACTCTGGTGCAGCTACAGTCTTTGATTGGGTTGCTCAATTTTGCGTGTCGGGTCATCCCGATGGGAAGGGTGTTTAGTCGCAGCTTGTCGGCCGCTACCGCGGGGGTTAGATCCCCGCACCATTTCGTACGGGTGTCGGCGGCCATGCGAGCGGACTTGGGCATCTGGGATGCCTTCTTGCGGGATTTTAATGGGACGGTGTTGTTCCGGCAGGAGGGCCAGTCGTCGGCTGAGCTGGAGCTTTTTACGGATGCTTCGGGCAGTATAGGCTTTGGGGCATATTTCGGGGGCTCCTGGTGTGCGGAGCGGTGGCCGGACTCTTGGGGTTCGAGCCCTCTTATGCGCAACTTGGCTTTCTTGGAGTTGTTCCCGTTGGTCGTTGCAGTAGCGTTATGGGGTGACAGGCTGCGTGATCGGAAAGTGGTATTTTTCTCGGATAACATGGCGGTGGTTCACGCGGTGAATCGCCAGTCGGCGGCCTCAAAGCCGGTGGTTCAGCTGCTTAGGCGACTGGTATTGCTGTGTATGTCCCGAAATGTTGTTTTTCGCGCGCGCCATGTTCCCGGCTATTTGAATGAGGTGGCTGATGCTCTATCTCGTTTTCAGTGGTCCCGTTTCTGGCTGGCGGCGCCGGGGGCATCGAAGGAAGGGCTGGCTTGCCCGGACGAGATTTGGCAGCTGGGGGCGTCCTGCTTGGAGGACTCGTGAAGGCTTCTCTGGCACCGGCCACTTGGGCCTCGTACAGTAAGGTTTGGGGCTTGTGGGAACGGTCACTGGAGGGGTTGGCCATGGACAGCGGGGAGGCCCTGCGGGACGCTTTCTTGTGGTACACCTGTCAGTTGCTGACAAAAGGGCCGTCCCCTGCCGTGGTGGACAGATCCATGGCGGCTATGGCGTTTTGGTTTCGGTGGCATGGGAAGGAGGACTTTACCAAGACCTTCGTCATCAGGCAAGCCCTGAAGGGTTATCGCAAGGGGCGCAGGGCGCCGGATACCAGGCGCCCGGTGTCGGTGCGGCTGCTGGGGGACTTGGTGGGTATATTGCATGAGGTTTGTTTTGATGGGTTTGAGGCTTTACTGTTCAAAGTAGCGTTTGTTTTGGCGTTTTTTGGGGCATTCCGAGTAGGGGAATTGGTGAGTGCTAGTAAACTGGCGCAGGGGGGCCTGCAATTGTCGGGGGTCCGTATCCTGGATAGGAAGGTGGTGGTGCACCTTGGCAGGTCCAAAACGGACGTCCGCGGCGTGGGCCGGGACGTGACACTGGGGGCCTTGCCAGGCTCGGCTTTGTGCCCGGTGGCTGCTACGGTGGAGTATCTGGCGCGGAGGCCAGCGGTGGGGGGCTCCTTATTGGTGCATGCTGACGGATCGTCCCTTTCTCGGTTCCAGTTCACGAAAGTTTTTTGGTTGGGCTTGGGCAGGTTGGGGCTTCAAGCTGCACGATTTGGGACGCACTCGTTCCGTATTGGGGCGGCCACGGAGGCCGCACGGTTGGGATTGGGGGACGAGGTGGTGAAGAGGATCGGGAGGTGGGAATCGATAAGATTCCGCTCCTATGTCCGGTTGGGTCTATTGGATTAATGGCAGGGGACTGTTTCGTATTTCAAAAAAAAAAATAAATAAATGTGTAGAGCCATCAAATTCGAAAGGTTTTGTGTTATGATGTGAGGGGTAATGGCTATGTTGGGATGTTTCGCTGTGTTGGTTGGGGATGGGGTAGGGGTCTCTGTTGGACTTCCCTCATCATTTGTTTTCTCCCCCCAGGGCGTGTGGCATGGATCGTGGGCCATTCGTTTGTCTTCTGGGCCGAGAGGAGGGCCGCAGCTCGAGCGCAAGGCCAGCAGCTGGGTTTTCTGAGAGGCCAGTTGGCAGTTCGTTGGTTTGGGTATCGGGGTTTTTGCTGGGGGGATGTTTGTGGGAAACTGTTTGGGATGCTGGCAGCAGGGTACTCGCCAGACGTGCTGGTATTACATGTGGGGGGAAATGACCTGGGCCTTACGCCGCAGCGCCGGCTGGTGAAGTGGATGAAGCAGGACATTAATAAGTTAAGGGGCCTGCTTCCGGGGGTGATGTTGGTCTGGTCTGAGATTGTCCCGCGGCGCCGGTGGCGGCACGCTCGGGACCCGGGGGCTATGGAGAGGTGCAGGAAGAAGGTGAATAGCTTGATGGCAAGCTTTGTGCGGAAAGTAGGGGGTGTAGTGGTACGGCACCTGGAGTTGGAGGAAGGGTTGCCAGGATACTACCGCTCGGATGGTGTTCACCTCTCGGATGTGGGTTTGGACCTGCTCAACTTGGGTTGGCAGGATGGTATAAGGATGGCTCTGTTTCTTCGGGGTGGCGGAGCTCAGACAGCTTAAGGGGTCAAGGTCTGAGCTTGTGGCGGGACGGGGAGCTGAAGGAGAGGAAATAGGCTCCCCTGGATGAACGTGAGGTGGAATAAACAGATTGTGGTCATCGGTGGTTGAGAGGTTTCGAGTCCTGGAGGTGGCTCAGAACCTGGTGGGGCAGGGGTATCCGGGTATACCCCTGCCGTGGTTAATGGTGGTTGGCACTTTGATATAAAGTTGGTGTATGTTATAATTATGTATATATGTGTTATTATATGGGGGTCATTGCCTTTTGTATGGTAGCCGAAGGAACAGGATGCGAGGGGGCGGAGTATGGGGGGCAATGACCCATGTTTACCTGTTAATTTATTATCGATATTATTATTATTATTATTATTATTATTATTATAATTATTGGTTAATAAAGCTGTGGACAAATTTCCCCATACTACTTAGTGTCTGTGTATTATTGGGTTAGGTTATGGGGGTGGTTTGTCCTGGATTCCGACTGCCCAAATGGCGACTATAGACCTGTCATGTAGCCCCATGTAGCTAGAGCGCAGCTAAGCGGAAAAAGGCCTTGACAGGGGTTAGGAGGCGGGCTTAGGAGGAAGTAAGCGAGGGTTGGAATTATGGGTAAGTGGGATTGGCTATTTAAATGAGCAGCCATTTTAGGTGAGTCATTCTAACTTCCTACCTGGTCGAGTTTGTCCCACCCACCCTCCCTTTGTTTGTTTTGTGTTTATTTAACCCGTTTCTTTCACAGCGGCGGGACGGGGAGCTGAAGGAGAGGAAATAGGCTCCCCTGGATGAACGTGAGGTGGAATAAACAGATTGTGGTCATCGGTGGTTGAGAGGTTTCGAGTCCTGGAGGTGGCTCAGAACCTGGTGGGGCAGGGGTATCCGGGTATACCCCTGCCGTGGTTAATGGTGGTTGGCACTTTGATATAAAGTTGGTGTATGTTATAATTATGTATATATGTGTTATTATATGGGGGTCATTGCCTTTTGTATGGTAGCCGAAGGAACAGGATGCGAGGGGGCGGAGTATGGGGGGCAATGACCCATGTTTACCTGTTAATTTATTATCGATATTATTATTATTATTATTATAATTATTGGTTAATAAAGCTGTGGACAAATTTCCCCATACTACTTAGTGTCTGTGTATTATTGGGTTAGGTTATGGGGGTGGTTTGTCCTGGATTCCGACTGCCCAAATGGCGACTATAGACCTGTCAAGAGTATAAAATCCATCCATCTGACAGCAGGCAAGGTGTGGAACCTGCCTTTCACACGTATGGTGAGCAACCCTACATTAAGCTTTAACTTGGAGAATCTGCCATAAATATTAATGACCCCACTAAATATGTAAAAAAAGAAAAAAATATATATATTTTTTTTTTTTAGCTTGTATCATGTTAACAGCAAAGGGAAGAGGAGCACAGCTGCTTGCAGTGCAACATGGGTATTCAAATGAGGCATGCCCACTGCTGACACGCCCCTAAATGCATGCTTGGTCTCTCGGCAGAGCCCCGCAGCTGTCAAGAATGCCAGAGCCTGAGGCATGCTTTGTCCGCAGTCAAAGATGCTGACATCATAAATAGGGAACCAAAACTTTTTCTTATTTTCGCAACAGCTTGGTGCTTAGAACCTCTTGGATCTCTGTTTAAGAAGTTTCTTCTACTTTTGTACAAGTTAAGCACAGCCAGTGTAAACTGGGCCTGAAAAAATTGAGTGAAACTCGTGGTCGTTCCTCTCCACGGAAATCTTTAGTAAAAGGCGAAAGATTTATTCGATCTGAAGAGAAACCAGAGTATAAAATCCATCCATCTGACAGCAGGCAAGGTGCGGAACCTGCCTTTTACACGTATGGTGAGCAACCCTACATTAAGCTGTAACTTGGAGAATCTGCCATAAATATTAATGACCCCACTAAATATGTAAAAAAAGAAAAAATCTCTGTTTTTTTTTAAGCTTGTATCATATTAACAGCAAAGGGAAGAGGAGCACAGCTGCTTGCAGTGCAACATGGGTATTCAAATGAGGCATGCCCACTGCTGACACGCCCCTAAATGCATGCTTGGTCTCTCGGCAGAGCCCTGCAGCTGTCAAGAATGCCAGAGCCTGAGGCATGCTTTGCCCGCAGTCAAAGATGCTGACATCATAAATAGGGATCCAAAACGTTTTCTTTTTTTCGCAACAGCTTGGTGCTTAGAACCTCTTGGATCTCTGTTTAAGAAGTTTCTTCTACTTTTGTACAAGTTTAGCACAGCCAGTGTAAACTGGGCCTGAAAAAATTGAGTGAAACTCGTGGTCGTTCCTCTCCACGGAAATCTTTAGTAAAAGGCGAAAGATTTATTCGATCTGAAGAGAAACCAGAGTATAAAGTCCATCCATCTGACAGCAGGCAAGGTGTGGAACCTGCCTTTCACACGTATGGTGAGCAACCCTACATTAAGCTTTAACTTGGAGAATCTGCCATAAATATTAATGACCCCACTAAATATGTAAAAAAAGAAAAAAATATCTTTTTTTTTTTTTTTTTTAGCTTGTATCATGTTAACAGCAAAGGGAAGAGGAGCACAGCTGCTTGCAGTGCAACATGGGTATTCAAATGAGGCATGCCCACTGCTGACACGCCCCTAAATGCATGCTTGGTCTCTCGGCAGAGCCCCGCAGCTGTCAAGAATGCCAGAGCCTGAGGCATGCTTTGCCCGCAGTCAAAGATGCTGACATCATAAATAGGGAACCAAAACTTTTTCTTTTTTTCGCAACAGCTTGGTGCTTAGAACCTCTTGGATCTCTGTTTAAGACGTTTCTTCTACTTTTGTACAAATTTAGCACAGCCAGTGTAAACTCGTGGTCGTTCCTCTCCACGGAAATCTTTAGTAAAAGGCGAAAGATTTATTCGATCTGAAGAGAAACCAGAGTATAAAATCCATCCATCTGACAGCAGGCAAGGTGCGGAACCTGCCTTTCACACGTATGGTGAGCAACCCTACATTAAGCTGTAACTTGGAGAATCTGCCATAAATATTAATGACCCCACTAAATATGTAAAAAAAGAAAAAATCTCTGTTTTTTTTTAAGCTTGTATCATATTAACAGCAAAGGGAAGAGGAGCACAGCTGCTTGCAGTGCAACATGGGTATTCAAATGAGGCATGCCCACTGCTGACACGCCCCTAAATGCATGCTTGGTCTCTCGGCAGAGCCCTGCAGCTGTCAAGAATGCCAGAGCCTGAGGCATGCTTTGACCGCAGTCAAAGATGCTGACATCATAAATAGGCATCCAAAACTTTTTCTTTTTTTCGCAACAGCTTGGTGCTTAGAACCTCTTGGATCTCTGTTTAAGAAGTTTCTTCTACTTTTGTACAAGTTTAGCACAGCCAGTGTAAACTGGGCCTGAAAAAATTGAGTGAAACTCGTGGTCGTTCCTCTCCACGGAAATCTTTAGTAAAAGGCGAAAGATTTATTCGATCTGAAGAGAAACCAGAGTATAAAGTCCATCCATCTGACAGCAGGCAAGGTGCGGAACCTGCCTTTTACACGTATGGTGAGCAACCCTACATTAAGCTGTAACTTGGAGAATCTGCCATAAATATTAATGACCCCACTAAATATGTAAAAAAAGACAAAATATCTGGTGTTTTTTTACGCTTGTATCATATTAACAGCAAAGGGAAGAGGAGCACAGCTGCTTGCAGTGCAACATGGGTATTCAAATGAGGCATGCCCACTGCTGACACACCCCTAAATGCATGCTTGGTCTCTCGGCAGAGCCCTGCAGCTGTCAAGAATGCCAGAGCCTGAGGCATGCTTTGCCCGCAGTCAAAGATGCTGACATCATAAATAGGGAGCCAAAACTTTTTCTTTTTTTCGCAACAGCTTGGTCCTTAGAATCTCTTGGATCTCTGTTTAAGACGTTTCTTCAACTTTTGTACAAGTTTAGCACAGCCAGTGTAAACTGGGCCTGAAAAAATTGAGTGAAACTCGAGGTCGTTCCTCTCCACGGAAATCTTTAGTAAAAGGCGAAAGATTTATTCGATCTGAAGAGAAACCAGAGTATAAAATCCATCCATCTGACAGCAGGCAAGGTGCGGAACCTGCCTTTCACACGTATGGTGAGCAACCCTACATTAAGCTTTAACTTGGAGAATCTGCCATAAATATTAATGACCCCACTAAATATGTAAAAAAAGAAAAAAATATATATATTTTTTT
>NC_086323.1:15323008-15335508 GCF_036172605.1 Pelobates fuscus | reverse complement strand
GAACCTGCCTTTTACATGTATGGTGAGCAACCCTACATTAAACTGTAACTTGGAGAATCTGCCATAAATATTAATGACCCCACTAAATATGTAAAAAAAGACAAAATATCTGGTGTTTTTTTACGCTTGTATCATATTAACAGCAAAGGGAAGAGGAGCACAGCTGCTTGCAGTGCAACATGGGTATTCAAATGAGGCATGCCCACTGCTGACACACCCCTAAATGCATGCTTGGTCTCTCGGCAGAGCCCTGCAGCTGTCAAGAATGCCAGAGCCTGAGGCATGCTTTGCCCGCAGTCAAAGATGCTGACATCATAAATAGGGAGCCAAAACTTTTTCTTTTTTTCGCAACAGCTTGGTCCTTAGAACCTCTTGGATCTCTGTTTAAGACGTTTCTTCTACTTTTGTACAAGTTTAGCACAGCCAGTGTAAACTGGGCCTGAAAAAATTGAGTGAAACTCGAGGTCGTTCCTCTCCACGGAAATCTTTAGTAAAAGGCGAAAGATTTATTCGATCTGAAGAGAAACCAGAGTATAAAATCCATCCATCTGACAGCAGGCAAGGTGTGGAACCTGCCTTTCACACGTATGGTGAGCAACCCTACATTAAGCTTTAACTTGGAGAATCTGCCATAAATATTAATGACCCCACTAAATATGTAAAAAAAGAAAAAAATATATATATATTTTTTTTTAGCTTGTATCATGTTAACAGCAAAGGGAAGAGGAGCACAGCTGCTTGCAGTGCAACATGGGTATTCAAATGAGGCATGCCCACTGCTGACACGCCCCTAAATGCATGCTTGGTCTCTCGGCAGAGCCCCGCAGCTGTCAAGAATGCCAGAGCCTGAGGCATGCTTTGCCCGCAGTCAAAGATGCTGACATCATAAATAGGGAACCAAAACTTTTTCTTTTTTTCGCAACAGCTTGGTGCTTAGAACCTCTTGGATCTCTGTTTAAGACGTTTCTTCTACTTTTGTACAAGTTTAGCACAGCCAGTGTAAACTGGGCCTGAAAAAATTGAGTGAAACTCGTGGTCGTTCCTCTCCACGGAAATCTTTAGTAAAAGGCGAAAGATTTATTCGATCTGAAGAGAAACCAGAGTATAAAGTCCATCCATCTGACAGCAGGCAAGGTGTGGAACCTGCCTTTCACACGTATGGTGAGCAACCCTACATTAAGCTGTAACTTGGAGAATCTGCCATAAATATTAATGACCCCACTAAATATGTAAAAAAAGGAAAAATATATATATATTTTTTTTTTAGCTTGTATCATGTTAACAGCAAAGGGAAGAGGAGCACAGCTGCTTGCAGTGCAACATGGGTATTCAAATGAGGCATGCCCACTGCTGACACGCCCCTAAATGCATGCTTGGTCTCTCGGCAGAGCCCCGCAGCTGTCAAGAATGCCAGAGCCTGAGGCATGCTTTGCCCGCAGTCAAAGATGCTGACATCATAAATAGGGAACCAAAACTTTTTCTTTTTTTCGCAACAGCTTGGTGCTTAGAACCTCTTGGATCTCTGTTTAAGACGTTTCTTCTACTTTTGTACAAGTTTAGCACAGCCAGTGTAAACTGGGCCTGAAAAAATTGAGTGAAACTCGTGGTCGTTCCTCTCCACGGAAATCTTTAGTAAAAGGCGAAAGATTTATTCGATCTGAAGAGAAACCAGAGTATAAAATCCATCCATCTGACAGCAGGCAAGGTGCGGAACCTGCCTTTCACACGTATGGTGAGCAACCCTACATTAAGCTGTAACTTGGAGAATCTGCCATAAATATTAATGACCCCACTAAATATGTAAAAAAAGAAAAAATATCTGTTTTTTTTTTTAAGCTTGTATCATATTAACAGCAAAGTGAAGAGGAGCACAGCTGCTTGCAGTGCAACATGGGTATTCAAATGAGGCATGCCCACTGCTGACACGCCCCTAAATGCATGCTTGGTCTCTCGGCAGAGCCCCGCAGCTGTCAAGAATGCCAGAGCCTGAGGCATGCTTTGCCCGCAGTCAAAGATGCTGACATCATAAATAGGGAACCAAAACTTTTTCTTTTTTTCGCAACAGCTTGGTGCTTAGAACCTCTTGGATCTCTGTTTAAGACGTTTCTTCTACTTTTGTACAAGTTTAGCACAGCCAGTGTAAACTGGGCCTGAAAAAATTGAGTGAAACTCGTGGTCGTTCCTCTCCACGGAAATCTTTAGTAAAACGCGAAAGATTTATTCGATCTGAAGAGAAACCAGAGTATAAAATCCATCCATCTGACAGCAGGCAAGGTGCGGAACCTGCCTTTCACACGTATGGTGAGCAACCCTACATTAAGCTGTAACTTGGAGAATCTGCCATAAATATTAATGACCCCACTAAATATGTAAAAAAAGAAAAAATATCTGTTTTTTTTTTTAAGCTTGTATCATATTAACAGCAAAGGGAAGAGGAGCACAGCTGCTTGCAGTGCAACATGGGTATTCAAATGAGGCATGCCCACTGCTGACACGCCCCTAAATGCATGCTTGGTCTCTCGGCAGAGCCCCGCAGCTGTCAAGAATGCCAGAGCCTGAGGCATGCTTTGCCCGCAGTCAAAGATGCTGACATCATAAATAGGGAACCAAAACTTTTTCTTTTTTTCGCAACAGCTTGGTGCTTAGAACCTCTTGGATCTCTGTTTAAGACGTTTCTTCTACTTTTGTACAAGTTTAGCACAGCCAGTGTAAACTGGGCCTGAAAAAATTGAGTGAAACTCGTGGTCGTTCCTCTCCACGGAAATCTTTAGTAAAAGGCGAAAGATTTATTCGATCTGAAGAGAAACCAGAGTATAAAGTCCATCCATCTGACAGCAGGCAAGGTGTGGAACCTGCCTTTCACACGTATGGTGAGCAAACCTACATTAAGCTGTAACTTGGAGAATCTGCCATAAATATTAATGACCCCACTAAATATGTAAAAAAAGAAAAAAATATCTTTTTTTTTTTTTAGCTTGTATCATGTTAACAGCAAAGGGAAGAGGAGCACAGCTGCTTGCAGTGCAACATGGGTATTCAAATGAGGCATGCCCACTGCTGACACGCCCCTAAATGCATGCTTGGTCTCTCGGCAGAGCCCCGCAGCTGTCAAGAATGCCAGAGCCTGAGGCATGCTTTGCCCGCAGTCAAAGATGCTGACATCATAAATAGGGAACCAAAACTTTTTCTTTTTTTCGCAACAGCTTGGTGCTTAGAACCTCTTGGATCTCTGTTTAAGACGTTTCTTCTACTTTTGTACAAGTTTAGCACAGCCAGTGTAAACTGGGCCTGAAAAAATTGAGTGAAACTCGTGGTCGTTCCTCTCCACGGAAATCTTTAGTAAAAGGCGAAAGATTTATTCGATCTGAAGAGAAACCAGAGTATAAAGTCCATCCATCTGACAGCAGGCAAGGTGCGGAACCTGCCTTTTACACGTATGGTGAGCAACCCTACATTAAGCTGTAACTTGGAGAATCTGCCATAAATATTAACGACCCCACTAAATATGTAAAAAAAGACAAAATATCTGGTGTTTTTTTAAGCTTGTATCATATTAACAGCAAAGGGAAGAGGAGCACAGCTGCTTGCAGTGCAACATGGGTATTCAAATGAGGCATGCCCACTGCTGACACGCCCCTAAATGCATGCTTGGTCTCTCGGCAGAGCCCTGCAGCTGTCAAGAATGCCAGAGCCTGAGGCATGCTTTGCCCGCAGTCAAAGATGCTGACATCATAAATAGGGATCCAAAACTTTTTCTTTTTTTCGCAACAGCTTGGTGTTTAGAACCTCTTGGATCTCTGTTTAAGAAGTTTCTTCTACTTTTGTACAAGTTTAGCACAGCCAGTGTAAACTGGGCCTGAAAAAATTGAGTGAAACTCATGGTCGTTCCTCTCCACGGAAATCTTTAGTAAAAGGCGAAAGATTTATTCGATCTGAAGAGAAACCAGAGTATAAAGTCCATCCATCTGACAGCAGGCAAGGTGCGGAACCTGCCTTTTACATGTATGGTGAGCAACCCTACATTAAACTGTAACTTGGAGAATCTGCCATAAATATTAATGACCCCACTAAATATGTAAAAAAAGACAAAATATCTGGTGTTTTTTTACGCTTGTATCATATTAACAGCAAAGGGAAGAGGAGCACAGCTGCTTGCAGTGCAACATGGGTATTCAAATGAGGCATGCCCACTGCTGACACACCCCTAAATGCATGCTTGGTCTCTCGGCAGAGCCCCGCAGCTGTCAAGAATGCCAGAGCCTGAGGCATGCTTTGCCCGCAGTCAAAGATGCTGACATCATAAATAGGGAACCAAAACTTTTTCTTTTTTTCGCAACAGCTTGGTGCTTAGAACCTCTTGGATCTCTGTTTAAGACGTTTCTTCTACTTTTGTACAAGTTTAGCACAGCCAGTGTAAACTGGGCCTGAAAAAATTGAGTGAAACTCGTGGTCGTTCCTCTCCACGGAAATCTTTAGTAAAAGGCGAAAGATTTATTCGATCTGAAGAGAAACCAGAGTATAAAGTCCATCCATCTGACAGCAGGCAAGGTGTGGAACCTGCCTTTCACACGTATGGTGAGCAACCCTACATTAAGCTGTAACTTGGAGAATCTGCCATAAATATTAATGACCCCACTAAATATGTAAAAAAAGGAAAAATATATATTTATTTTTTTTTTAGCTTGTATCATGTTAACAGCAAAGGGAAGAGGAGCACAGCTGCTTGCAGTGCAACATGGGTATTCAAATGAGGCATGCCCACTGCTGACACGCCCCTAAATGCATGCTTGGTCTCTCGGCAGAGCCCCGCAGCTGTCAAGAATGCCAGAGCCTGAGGCATGCTTTGCCCGCAGTCAAAGATGCTGACATCATAAATAGGGAACCAAAACTTTTTCTTTTTTTCGCAACAGCTTGGTGCTTAGAACCTCTTGGATCTCTGTTTAAGACGTTTCTTCTACTTTTGTACAAGTTTAGCACAGCCAGTGTAAACTGGGCCTGAAAAAATTGAGTGAAACTCGTGGTCGTTCCTCTCCACGGAAATCTTTAGTAAAAGGCGAAAGATTTATTCGATCTGAAGAGAAACCAGAGTATAAAATCCATCCATCTGACAGCAGGCAAGGTGCGGAACCTGCCTTTTACATGTATGGTGAGCAACCCTACATTAAGCTGTAACTTGGAGAATCTGCCATAAATATTAATGACCCCACTAAATATGTAAAAAAAGAAAAAATATCTGTTTTTTTTTTTTAAGCTTGTATCATATTAACAGCAAAGGGAAGAGGAGCACAGCTGCTTGCAGTGCAACATGGGTATTCAAATGAGGCATGCCCACTGCTGACACGCCCCTAAATGCATGCTTGGTCTCTCGGCAGAGCCCCGCAGCTGTCAAGAATGCCAGAGCCTGAGGCATGCTTTGCCCGCAGTCAAAGATGCTGACATCATAAATAGGGAACCAAAACTTTTTCTTTTTTTCGCAACAGCTTGGTGCTTAGAACCTCTTGGATCTCTGTTTAAGACGTTTCTTCTACTTTTGTACAAGTTTAGCACAGCCAGTGTAAACTGGGCCTGAAAAAATTGAGTGAAACTCGTGGTCGTTCCTCTCCACGGAAATCTTTAGCAAAAGGCGAAAGGTTTATTCGATCTGAAGAGAAACCAGAGTATAAAGTCCATCCATCTGACAGCAGGCAAGGTGTGGAACCTGCCTTTCACACGTATGGTGAGCAAACCTACATTAAGCTGTAACTTGGAGAATCTGCCATAAATATTAATGACCCCACTAAATATGTAAAAAAAGAAAAAAATATCTTTTTTTTTTTTAGCTTGTATCATGTTAACAGCAAAGGGAAGAGGAGCACAGCTGCTTGCAGTGCAACATGGGTATTCAAATGAGGCATGCCCACTGCTGACACGCCCCTAAATGCATGCTTGGTCTCTCGGCAGAGCCCCGCAGCTGTCAAGAATGCCAGAGCCTGAGGCATGCTTTGCCCGCAGTCAAAGATGCTGACATCATAAATAGGGAACCAAAACTTTTTCTTTTTTTCGCAACAGCTTGGTGCTTAGAACCTCTTGGATCTCTGTTTAAGACGTTTCTTCTACTTTTGTACAAGTTTAGCACAGCCAGTGTAAACTGGGCCTGAAAAAATTGAGTGAAACTCGTGGTCGTTCCTCTCCACGGAAATCTTTAGTAAAAGGCAAAAGATTTATTCAATCTGAAGAGAAACCAGAGTATAAAGTCCATCCATCTGACAGCAGGCAAGGTGCGGAACCTGCCTTTTACACGTATGGTGAGCAACCCTACATTAAGCTGTAACTTGGAGAATCTGCCATAAATATTAACGACCCCACTAAATATGTAAAAAAAGAAAAAATCTCTGGGTTTTTTTAAGCTTGTATCATATTAACAGCAAAGGGAAGAGGAGCACAGCTGCTTGCAGTGCAACATGGGTATTCAAATGAGGCATGCCCACTGCTGACACGCCCCTAAATGCATGCTTGGTCTCTCGGCAGAGCCCTGCAGCTGTCAAGAATGCCAGAGCCTGAGGCATGCTTTGCCCGCAGTCAAAGATGCTGACATCATAAATAGGGATCCAAAACTTTTTCTTTTTTTCGCAACAGCTTGGTGCTTAGAACCTCTTGGATCTCTGTTTAACAAGTTTCTTCTACTTTTGTACAAGTTTAGCACAGCCAGTGTAAACTGGGCCTGAAAAAATTGAGTGAAACTCGTGGTCGTTCCTCTCCACGGAAATCTTTAGTAAAAGGCGAAAGATTTATTCGATCTGAAGAGAAACCAGAGTATAAAGTCCATCCATCTGACAGCAGGCAAGGTGCGGAACCTGCCTTTTACACGTATGGTGAGCAACCCTACATTAAGCTGTAACTTGGAGAATCTGCCATAAATATTAATGACCCCACTAAATATGTAAAAAAAGACAAAATATCTGGTGTTTTTTTACGCTTGTATCATATTAACAGCAAAGGGAAGAGGAGCACAGCTGCTTGCAGTGCAACATGGGTATTCAAATGAGGCATGCCCACTGCTGACACACCCCTAAATGCATGCTTGGTCTCTCGGCAGAGCCCTGCAGCTGTCAAGAATGCCAGAGCCTGAGGCATGCTTTGCCCGCAGTCAAAGATGCTGACATCATAAATAGGGAGCCAAAACTTTTTCTTTTTTTCGCAACAGCTTGGTCCTTAGAACCTCTTGGATCTCTGTTTAAGACGTTTCTTCTACTTTTGTACAAGTTTAGCACAGCCAGTATAAACTGGGCCTGAAAAAATTGAGTGAAACTCGAGGTCGTTCCTCTCCACGGAAATCTTTAGTAAAAGGCGAAAAATTTATTCGATCTGAAGAGAAACCAGAGTATAAAATCCATCCATCTGACAGCAGGCAAGGTGCGGAACCTGCCTTTCACACGTATGGTGAGCAACCCTACATTAAGCTTTAACTTGGAGAATCTGCCATAAATATTAATGACCCCACTAAATATGTAAAAAAAGAAAAAAATATATATTTTTTTTTTTTAGCTTGTATCATGTTAACAGCAAAGGGAAGAGGAGCACAGCTGCTTGCAGTGCAACATGGGTATTCAAATGAGGCATGCCCACTGCTGACACGCCCCTAAATGCATGCTTGGTCTCTCGGCAGAGCCCCGCAGCTGTCAAGAATGCCAGAGCCTGAGGCATGCTTTGCCCGCAGTCAAAGATGCTGACATCATAAATAGGGAACCAAAACTTTTTCTTTTTTTCGCAACAGCTTGGTGCTTAGAACCTCTTGGATCTCTGTTTAAGACGTTTCTTCTACTTTTGTACAAGTTTAGCACAGCCAGTGTAAACTGGGCCTGAAAAAATTGAGTGAAACTCGTGGTCGTTCCTCTCCACAGAAATCTTTAGTAAAAGGCGAAAGATTTATTCGATCTGAAGAGAAACCAGAGTATAAAGTCCATCCATCTGACAGCAGGCAAGGTGTGGAACCTGCCTTTCACACGTATGGTGAGCAACCCTACATTAAGCTGTAACTTGGAGAATCTGCCATAAATATTAATGACCCCACTAAATATGTAAAAAAAGGAAAAATATATATATATTTTTTTTTAGCTTGTATCATGTTAACAGCAAAGGGAAGAGGAGCACAGCTGCTTGCAGTGCAACATGGGTATTCAAATGAGGCATGCCCACTGCTGACACGCCCCTAAATGCATGCTTGGTCTCTCGGCAGAGCCCCGCAGCTGTCAAGAATGCCAGAGCCTGAGGCATGCTTTGCCCGCAGTCAAAGATGCTGACATCATAAATAGGGAACCAAAACTTTTTCTTTTTTTCGCAACAGCTTGGTGCTTAGAACCTCTTGGATCTCTGTTTAAGACGTTTCTTCTACTTTTGTACAAGTTTAGCACAGCCAGTGTAAACTGGGCCTGAAAAAATTGAGTGAAACTCGTGGTCGTTCCTCTCCACGGAAATCTTTAGTAAAAGGCGAAAGATTTATTCGATCTGAAGAGAAACCAGAGTATAAAATCCATCCATCTGACAGCAGGCAAGGTGCGGAACCTGCCTTTCACACGTATGGTGAGCAACCCTACATTAAGCTGTAACTTGGAGAATCTGCCATAAATATTAATGACCCCACTAAATATGTAAAAAAAGAAAAAATATCTGTTTTTTTTTTTAAGCTTGTATCATATTAACAGCAAAGGGAAGAGGAGCACAGCTGCTTGCAGTGCAACATGGGTATTCAAATGAGGCATGCCCACTGCTGACACGCCCCTAAATGCATGCTTGGTCTCTCGGCAGAGCCCCGCAGCTGTCAAGAATGCCAGAGCCTGAGGCATGCTTTGCCCGCAGTCAAAGATGCTGACATCATTAATAGGGAACCAAAACTTTTTCTTTTTTTCGCAACAGCTTGGTGCTTAGAACCTCTTGGATCTCTGTTTAAGACGTTTCTTCTACTTTTGTACAAGTTTAGCACAGCCAGTGTAAACTGGGCCTGAAAAAATTGAGTGAAACTCGTGGTCGTTCCTCTCCACGGAAATCTTTAGTAAAAGGCGAAAGATTTATTCGATCTGAAGAGAAACCAGAGTATAAAGTCCATCCATCTGACAGCAGGCAAGGTGTGGAACCTGCCTTTCACACGTATGGTGAGCAAACCTACATTAAGCTGTAACTTGGAGAATCTGCCATAAATATTAATGACCCCACTAAATATGTAAAAAAAGAAAAAAATATCTTTTTTTTTTTTTTAGCTTGTATCATGTTAACAGCAAAGGGAAGAGGAGCACAGCTGCTTGCAGTGCAACATGGGTATTCAAATGAGGCATGCCCACTGCTGACACGCCCCTAAATGCATGCTTGGTCTCTCGGCAGAGCCCCGCAGCTGTCAAGAATGCCAGAGCCTGAGGCATGCTTTGCCCGCAGTCAAAGATGCTGACATCATAAATAGGGAACCAAAACTTTTTCTTTTTTTCGCAACAGCTTGGTGCTTAGAACCTCTTGGATCTCTGTTTAAGACGTTTCTTCTACTTTTGTACAAGTTTAGCACAGCCAGTGTAAACTGGGCCTGAAAAAATTGAGTGAAACTCGTGGTCGTTCCTCTCCACGGAAATCTTTAGTAAAAGGCGAAAGATTTATTCGATCTGAAGAGAAACCAGAGTATAAAATCCATCCATCTGACAGCAGGCAAGGTGCGGAACCTGCCTTTCACACGTATGGTGAGCAACCCTACATTAAGCTGTAACTTGGAGAATCTGCCATAAATATTAATGACCCCACTAAATATGTAAAAAAAGAAAAAATATCTGTTTTTTTTTTTTTAAGCTTGTATCATATTAACAGCAAAGGGAAGAGGAGCACAGCTGCTTGCAGTGCAACATGGGTATTCAAATGAGGCATGCCCACTGCTGACACGCCCCTAAATGCATGCTTGGTCTCTCGGCAGAGCCCCGCAGCTGTCAAGAATGCCAGAGCCTGAGGCATGCTTTGCCCGCAGTCAAAGATGCTGACATCATAAATAGGGAACCAAAACTTTTTCTTTTTTTCGCAACAGCTTGGTGCTTAGAACCTCTTGGATCTCTGTTTAAGACGTTTCTTCTACTTTTGTACAAGTTTAGCACAGCCAGTGTAAACTGGGCCTGAAAAAATTGAGTGAAACTCGTGGTCGTTCCTCTCCACGGAAATCTTTAGTAAAAGGCGAAAGATTTATTCGATCTGAAGAGAAACCAGAGTATAAAGTCCATCCATCTGACAGCAGGCAAGGTGTGGAACCTGCCTTTCACACGTATGGTGAGCAAACCTACATTAAGCTGTAACTTGGAGAATCTGCCATAAATATTAATGACCCCACTAAATATGTAAAAAAAGAAAAAAATATCTTTTTTTTTTTTTAGCTTGTATCATGTTAACAGCAAAGGGAAGAGGAGCACAGCTGCTTGCAGTGCAACATGGGTATTCAAATGAGGCATGCCCACTGCTGACACGCCCCTAAATGCATGCTTGGTCTCTCGGCAGAGCCCCGCAGCTGTCAAGAATGCCAGAGCCTGAGGCATGCTTTGCCCGCAGTCAAAGATGCTGACATCATAAATAGGGAACCAAAACTTTTTCTTTTTTTCGCAACAGCTTGGTGCTTAGAACCTCTTAGATCTCTGTTTAAGACGTTTCTTCTACTTTTGTACAAGTTTAGCACAGCCAGTGTAAACTGGGCCTGAAAAAATTGAGTGAAACTCATGGTCGTTCCTCTCCACGGAAATCTTTAGTAAAAGGCGAAAGATTTATTCGATCTGAAGAGAAACCAGAGTATAAAGTCCATCCATCTGACAGCAGGCAAGGTGCGGAACCTGCCTTTTACACGTATGGTGAGCAACCCTACATTAAGCTGTAACTTGGAGAATCTGCCATAAATATTAACGACCCCACTAAATATGTAAAAAAAGACAAAATATCTGGTGTTTTTTTAAGCTTGTATCATATTAACAGCAAAGGGAAGAGGAGCACAGCTGCTTGCAGTGCAACATGGGTATTCAAATGAGGCATGCCCACTGCTGACACGCCCCTAAATGCATGCTTGGTCTCTCGGCAGAGCCCTGCAGCTGTCAAGAATGCCAGAGCCTGAAGCATGCTTTGCCCGCAGTCAAAGATGCTGACATCATAAATAGGGATCCAAAACTTTTTCTTTTTTTCGCAACAGCTTGGTGTTTAGAACCTCTTGGATCTCTGTTTAAGAAGTTTCTTCTACTTTTGTACAAGTTTAGCACAGCCAGTGTAAACTGGGCCTGAAAAAATTGAGTGAAACTCATGGTCGTTCCTCTCCACGGAAATCTTTAGTAAAAGGCGAAAGATTTATTCGATCTGAAGAGAAACCAGAGTATAAAGTCCATCCATCTGACAGCAGGCAAGATGCGGAACCTGCCTTTTACATGTATGGTGAGCAACCCTACATTAAACTGTAACTTGGAGAATCTGCCATAAATATTAATGACCCCACTAAATATGTAAAAAAAGACAAAATATCTGGTGTTTTTTTACGCTTGTATCATATTAACAGCAAAGGGAAGAGGAGCACAGCTGCTTGCAGTGCAACATGGGTATTCAAATGAGGCATGCCCACTGCTGACACACCCCTAAATGCATGCTTGGTCTCTCGGCAGAGCCCTGCAGCTGTCAAGAATGCCAGAGCCTGAGGCATGCTTTGCCCGCAGTCAAAGATGCTGACATCATAAATAGGGAGCCAAAACTTTTTCTTTTTTTCGCAACAGCTTGGTCCTTAGAACCTCTTGGATCTCTGTTTAAGACGTTTCTTCTACTTTTGTACAAGTTTAGCACAGCCAGTATAAACTGGGCCTGAAAAAATTGAGTGAAACTCGTGGTCGTTCCTCTCCACGGAAATCTTTAGTAAAAGGCGAAAGATTTATTCGATCTGAAGAGAAACCAGAGTATAAAGTCCATCCATCTGACAGCAGGCAAGGTGTGGAACCTGCCTTTCACACGTATGGTGAGCAACCCTACATTAAGCTGTAACTTGGAGAATCTGCCATAAATATTAATGACCCCACTAAATATGTAAAAAAAGGAAAAATATATATATATATTTTTTTAGCTTGTATCATGTTAACAGCAAAGGGAAGAGGAGCACAGCTGCTTGCAGTGCAACATGGGTATTCAAATGAGGCATGCCCACTGCTGACACGCCCCTAAATGCATGCTTGGTCTCTCGGCAGAGCCCCGCAGCTGTCAAGAATGCCAGAGCCTGAGGCATGCTTTGCCCGCAGTCAAAGATGCTGACATCATAAATAGGGAACCAAAACTTTTTCTTTTTTTCGCAACAGCTTGGTGCTTAGAACCTCTTGGATCTCTGTTTAAGACGTTTCTTCTACTTTTGTACAAGTTTAGCACAGCCAGTGTAAACTGGGCCTGAAAAAATTGAGTGAAACTCGTGTTCGTTCCTCTCCACGGAAATCTTTAGTAAAAGGCGAAAGATTTATTCGATCTGAAGAGAAACCAGAGTATAAAATCCATCC
>NC_086323.1:15313008-15318008 GCF_036172605.1 Pelobates fuscus | reverse complement strand
AGTGTAAACTGGGCCTGAAAAAATTGAGTGAAACTCATGGTCGTTCCTCTCCACGGAAATTTTTAGTAAAAGGCGAAAGATTTATTCGATCTGAAGAGAAACCAGAGTATAAAGTCCATCCATCTGACAGCAGGCAAGGTGCGGAACCTGCCTTTTACACGTATGGTGAGCAACCCTACATTAAACTGTAACTTGGAGAATCTGCCATAAAAATTAATGACCCCACTAAATATGTAAAAAAAGAAAAAATATCTGGGGGTTTTTTAAGATTGTATCATATTAACAGCAAAGGGAAGAGGAGCACAGCTGCTTGCAGTGCAACATGGGTATTCAAATGAGGCATGCCCACTGCTGACACGCCCCTAAATGCATGCTTGGTCTCTCGGCAGAGCCCTGCAGCTGTCAAGAATGCCAGAGCCTGAGGCATGCTTTGCCCGCAGTCAAAGATGCTGACATCATAAATAGGGAGCCAAAACTTTTTCTTTTTTTCACAACAGCTTGGTGCTTAGAACCTCTTGGATCTCTGTTTAAGAAGTTTCTTCTACTTTTGTACAAGTTTAGCACAGCCAGTGTAAACTGGGCCTGAAAAAATTGAGTGAAACTCATGGTTGTTCCTCTACGCGGAAATCTTTAGTAAAAGGCGAAAGATTTATTCGATCTGAAGAGAAACCAGAGTATAAAATCCATCCATCTGACAGCAGGCAAGGTGCGGAACCTGCCTTTTACACGTATGGTGAGCAACCCTACATTAAGCTGTAACTTGGAGAATCTGCCATAAATATTAATGACCCCACTAAATATGTAAAAAAAGAAAAAATATCTTTTTTTTTTTTTTAAGCTTGTATCATATTAACAGCAAAGGGAAGAGGAGCACAGCTGCTTGCAGTGCAACATGGGTATTCAAATGAGGCATGCCCACTGCTGACACGCCCCTAAATGCATGCTTGGTCTCTCGGCAGAGCCCTGCAGCTGTCAAAAATGCCAGAGCCTGAGGCATGCTTTGCCCGCAGTCAAAGATGCTGACATCATAAATAGGGATCCAAAACTTTTTCTTTTTTTCGCAACAGCTTGGTGCTTAGAACCTCTTGGATCTCTGTTTAAGAAGTTTCTTCTACTTTTGTACAAGTTTAGCACAGCCAGTGTAAACTGGGCCTGAAAAAATTGAGTGAAACTCATGGTCGTTCCTCTCCACGGAAATCTTTAGTAAAAGGCGAAAGATTTATTCGATCTGAAGAGAAACCAGAGTATAAAATCCATCCATCTGACAGCAGGCAAGGTGTGGAACCTGCCTTTCACACGTATGGTGAGCAACCCTACATTAAGCTTTAACTTGGAGAATCTGCCATAAATATTAATGACCCCACTAAATATGTAAAAAAAGAAAAAAATATCTTTTTTTTTTTTTTTTTAGCTTGTATCATGTTAACAGCAAAGGGAAGAGGAGCACAGCTGCTTGCAGTGCAACATGGGTATTCAAATGAGGCATGCCCACTGCTGACACGCCCCTAAATGCATGCTTGGTCTCTCGGCAGAGCCCCGCAGCTGTCAAGAATGCCAGAGCCTGAGGCATGCTTTGCCCGCAGTCAAAGATGCTGACATCATAAATAGGGAACCAAAACTTTTTCTTTTTTTCGCAACAGCTTGGTGCTTAGAACCTCTTGGATCTCTGTTTAAGACGTTTCTTCTACTTTTGTACAAGTTTAGCACAGCCAGTGTAAACTCGTGGTCGTTCCTCTCCACGGAAATCTTTAGTAAAAGGCGAAAGATTTATTCAATCTGAAGAGAAACCAGAGTATAAAATCCATCCATCTGACAGCAGGCAAGGTGCGGAACCTGCCTTTTACACGTATGGTGAGCAACCCTACATTAAGCTGTAACTTGGAGAATCTGCCATAAATATTAATGACCCACTAAATATGTAAAAAAAGAAAAAATCTCTGTTTTTTTTTTAAGCTTGTATCATATTAACAGCAAAGGGAAGAGGAGCACAGCTGCTTGCAGTGCAACATGGGTATTCAAATGAGGCATGCCCACTGCTGACACGCCCCTAAATGCATGCTTGGTCTCTCGGCAGAGCCCTGCAGCTGTCAAGAATGCCAGAGCCTGAGGCATGCTTTGCCCGCAGTCAAAGATGCTGACATCATAAATAGGGAGCCACAACTTTTTCTTTTTTTCGCAACAGCTTGGTGCTTAGAACCTCTTGGATCTCTGTTTAAGAAGTTTCTTCTACTTTTGTACAAGTTTAGCACAGCCAGTGTAAACTGGGCCTGAAAAAATTGAGTGAAACGCATGGTTGTTCCTCTCCACGGAAATCTTTAGTAAAAGGCGAAAGATTTATTCGATCTGAAGAGAAACCAGAGTATAAAATCCATCCATCTGACAGCAGGCAAGGTGCGGAACCTGCCTTTTACACGTATGTTGAGCAACCCTACATTAAGCTTTAACTTGGAGAATCTGCCATAAATATTAATGACCCCACTAAATATGTAAAAAAAGAAAAAATATCTGTTTTTTTTTTAAGCTTGTATCATATTAACAGCAAAGGGAAGAGGAGCACAGCTGCTTGCAGTGCAACATGGGTATTCAAATGAGGCATGCCCACTGCTGACACGCCCCTAAATGCATGCTTGGTCTCTCGGCAGAGCCCTGCAGCTGTCAAGAATGCCAGAGCCTGAGGCATGCTTTGCCCGCAGTCAAAGATGCTGACATCATAAATAGGGAACCAAAACTTTTTCTTTTTTTCGCAACAGCTTGGTGCTTAGAACCTCTTGGATCTCTGTTTAAGAAGTTTCTTCTACTTTTGTACAAGTTTAGCACAGCCAGTGTAAACTGGGCCTGAAAAAATTGAGTGAAACTCGTGTTCGTTCCTCTCCACGGAAATCTTTAGTAAAAGGCGAAAGATTTATTCGATCTGAAGAGAAACCAGAATATAAAGTCCATCCATCTGACAGCAGGCAAGGTGTGGAACCTGCCTTTCACACGTATGGTGAGCAACCCTACATTAAGCTTTAACTTGGAGAATCTGCCATAAATATTAATGACCCCACTAAATATGTAAAAAAAGAAAAAAATATCTTTTTTTTTTTTTTTTTTAGCTTGTATCATGTTAACAGCAAAGGGAAGAGGAGCACAGCTGCTTGCAGTGCAACATGGGTATTCAAATGAGGCATGCCCACTGCTGACACGCCCCTAAATGCATGCTTGGTCTCTCGGCAGAGCCCTGCAGCTGTCAAGAATGCCAGAGCCTGAGGCATGCTTTGCCCGCAGTCAAAGATGCTGACATCATAAATAGGGAACCAAAACTTTTTCTTTTTTTCGCAACAGCTTGGTGCTTAGAACCTCTTGGATCTCTGTTTAAGACGTTTCTTCTACTTTTGTACAAGTTTAGCACAGCCAGTATAAACTGGGCCTGAAAAAATTGAGTGAAACTCGTGGTCGTTCCTCTCCACGGAAATCTTTATTAAAAGGCGAAAGATTTATTCGATCTGAAGAGAAACCAGAGTATAAAATCCATCCATCTGACAGCAGGCAAGGTGCGGAACCTGCCTTTTACACGTATGGTGAGCAACCCTACATTAAGCTGTAACTTGGAGAATCTGCCATAAATATTAATGACCCCACTAAATATGTAAAAAAAGAAAAAATCTCTGTTTTTTTTTAAGCTTGTATCATATTAACAGCAAAGGGAAGAGGAGCACAGCTGCTTGCAGTGCAACATGGGTATTCAAATGAGGCATGCCCACTGCTGACACGCCCCTAAATGCATGCTTGGTCTCTCGGCAGAGCCCTGCAGCTGTCAAGAATGCCAGAGCCTGAGGCATGCTTTGCCCGCAGTCAAAGATGCTGACATCATAAATAGGGATCCAAAACTTTTCTTTTTTTCGCAACAGCTTGGTGCTTAGAACCTCTTTGATCTCTGTTTAAGAAGTTTCTTCTACTTTTGTACAAGTTTAGCACAGCCAGTGTAAACTGGGCCTGAAAAAATTGAGTGAAACTCGTGGTCGTTCCTCCTCACGGAAATCTTTAGTAAAAGGCGAAAGATTTATTCGATCTGAAGAGAAACCAGAGCATAAAATCCATCCATCTGACAGCAGGCAAGGTGCGGAACCTGCCTTTTACACGTATGGTGAGCAACCCTACATTAAGCTGTAACTTGGAGAATCTGCCATAAATATTAATGACCCCACTAAATATGTAAAAAAAGAAAAAATATCTGGGTTTTTTTTTAAGCTTGTATCATATTAACAGCAAAGGGAAGAGGAGCACAGCTGCTTGCAGTGCAACATGGGTATTCAAATGAGGCATGCCCACTGCTGACACGCCCCTAAATGCATGCTTGGTCTCTCGGCAGAGCCCCGCAGCTGTCAAGAATGCCAGAGCCTGAGGCATGCTTTGCCCGCAGTCAAAGATGCTGACATCATAAATAGGGAACCAAAACTTTTTCTTTTTTTCGCAACAGCTTGGTGCTTAGAACCTCTTGGATCTCTGTTTAAGACGTTTCTTCTACTTTTGTACAAGTTTAGCACAGCCAGTGTAAACTGGGCCTGAAAAAATTGAGTGAAATTCGTGGTCGTTCCTCTCCACGGAAATCTTTAGTAAAAGGCGAAAGATTTATTCGATCTGAAGAGAAACCAGAGTATAAAATCCATCCATCTGACAGCAGGCAAGGTGCGGAACCTGCCTTTTACACGTATGGTGAGCAACCCTACATTAAGCTGTAACTTGGAGAATCTGCCATAAATATTAATGACCCCACTAAATATGTAAAAAAAGAAAAAATCTCTGTTTTTTTTTAAGCTTGTATCATATTAACAGCAAAGGGAAGAGGAGCACATCTGCTTGCAGTGCAACATGGGTATTCAAATGAGGCATGCCCACTGCTGACACACCCCTAAATGCATGCTTGGTCTCTCGGCAGAGCCCTGCAGCTGTCAAGAATGCCAGAGCCTGAGGCATGCTTTGCCCGCAGTCAAAGATGCTGACATCATAAATAGGGAGCC